>NC_068395.1:1895906-2195906 GCF_023724105.1 Carassius gibelio | reverse complement strand
TGAACTCTGCCATCTGAGTTCCTGGTTCTCTGAAGCCCTGCCTCAGAAATACACAACTGGGCTAAGATTGGTCAAATGGTGTGTTATAATTCACCTAGTTCACGTTGTCTGTTGCATGTAGTTGCATGTTCCCGGGGGAAGGGAAGTCCTCCTGGGAAGTTCGCACTTACAAGTTGACAAGTCGTAATTACGAAATCGGTTGTGTTCAACTCAGTTTTGTCTGCACAAGATGGCTATTCTGTCATGTTTCTCATTGACGCCCCACAACTCAGAAAATCTGAGCTTAGAGAAAATTCAGAGTTTCCTACTAGTAATTACGACTTTGTGGTGGCGTTCATGTGCGTTTAATGTGTAAATACAATGTATCCAACATGACCTGAATGCACCATAAACATCAGGGGTCAGTGATGTCACAAACATGGAAACAAGCTTGTTTTAGTCCCTGCAAGCTTTTTATTGTAGCCCTTAAACAGTGATTCAAAAAAAGAAAATATCTCCCTTTGAACTCTGAATATCTTCAAATGAACTCTGAGCATCATAACTTTGCAGTTGTTGTTTATACTCTAACAGCAACATTACACACTACCTGAAGTTTAAAAAAGTAAAACCACAATCAACCACCTCTTTAAATGCATTTCACCTGAAAAATTTAACTCAAGACCACTACTTACTGTTTCATTCTATTGAGGTCTCTTTAGCTGTCTTTAAAGGGGGGGTGAAATGCTCGTTTTCACTCAATATCCTGTTAATCTTGAGTACCTATAGAGTAGTACTGCATCCTTCATAACTCCAAAAAGTCTTTATTTTTATTATATTTATAAGAGAAAGATAGTCTGTACCGATTTTTCCCGGAAAAACACGAGCGCCTAGAGGCGTGACGTGTGGGCGGAGCTAAAGAATCACGAGCGCTAGTAGGATTTTGTGTTGAGGCGTCTGGAAGCTGTGACACAGATCCAGAGGCTGAAATTTAACAAGAGCAGCATCAGCAAAGGCTTCTCTATGTGGTATGTACAGAAACTGTATATATTTGCTTAGCGGTTTTGGAAAATGACTAAGTTCCACTTTGTCGTCTTTTTTTTTTTTTTTTTTTAAGCTGTACATGTGGAAAGTGCAGTTTGATGACAACATCGCATGTTGTTTACTTGATGTGCTTACGCGCTGATAGCTAAGTTAACAACACAGAGATATTTGAAGCCGTTTTACTCACCGCCTGCGGTTCCAACACACGATCATGACCCTTTTTCGTTCGGATTGCATTATCCTTAAGAAATAAACGATGTGCAAATCCAGCATCAACCTGGGCCTTGTTTGTAAAACAAGCATCTTCGAAATGCAGGGAACAAACACAAACACTTGCACAACTCCGTTGATGCTCTGTAAAAATAAACTCCATCCACTGGTCCCTTAATGCTGTTTCTCTTTTGGTAATCTGTGCAGGGTTGTCTTGCCCTGGCAACCAAAAACACACTCCTTTTGTGACATTTCGCGACGCTCTCGCTCTGATCAGTGATTGTCTGTGCACAGCCTCTCTCTGCTCTGCTATACGGGAGCGCGCGCTCTTCCGGCAGAAGTGCCTCAGGACCCATATAAGGAAATTCCGCTCCATCTAACGTCACACAGAGCCATACTCGAAAAAAACTTTCCGAAACTTGCGACAAACCTGAAGGAGTATTTTTGGAACAGAAATACTCCTTCAAACGTACAACTTAATTTTTGAAACTTTGTCCATGTTTAGCATGGGAATCCAACTCTTTAAAAGTGTAAAAAATTCAGTATGCATGAAATAGCATTTCACCCCCCCTTTAAACACAAGAGCACTTCCTGTGTTCTGTGCTCTCAGAAAGTGTGGTTTAACTGATTGTTTGTTTGTTTGTTTGTTAACCTCATGCAAGCTTTTTGGATATTTTCCTGACAGAAACAAGATCTGAGTTAAAAATTTGAATAAAACTAATTAAAGATATTTACGATTGGTTTAAAAAAATATATGTTTGTCAATAATCACAAATGAATTATATTCACTTAAAAAATACAATATACCTGCTTTTATCATTCAGTCTTGTCCAGAGAATGTTATTTGGGGCATTTTTCACCAAAAGGTGACCAGTTTGCACCCCTGGTCTTAGCAAACACCACAAACACATTCTCACAGGCACTACAAACTCATACACATGAATAAGAACAACTTACCACATCCTTCCTAAATGTACACTTCACATCTTAAAGGGGTCACATGTTTTCCTTCCTCTTTGGAGTGTTACAAGCTGTTCGTGAATAGATAACCTGCAAATACTAGAGTCTCAAACCTAAATAGATAATTTTTATAAAAGTTGAGACTCATCCACAACCCCCTAAAATGGCTCTTTTAAACATAAACATTTGCATAATGCCACCCAAATGTTCACGCAAAGAGAGAAGGCGTAGCTTTATTGTAGCTGCCGCCACCGGCGCCATGTTGTGAAGATGCTGTGGGTTTCATTGCGAAAGGGAAATATACTTTGTTTAGCATTCCAAAAGAGGTTCCATCTAGAAATCAGGGGTTAAGTTGTATTTACAACACTGCTCCAGAACAGTTCAACCCAAATATTCAGATGTGTGCAGAGCACTTTATGCAGGACTCTTTCCTGAACCTAGGAGAAGACTACAATGCTGGCTGTTCTGATGTGAAGTGATGAGAAATAGTATTTGAAATCCTTGCAGTCAAGCAAACACAAATAAATACACAATCGTTGCACTAACCGTATGCTAAAACTCTTCTCCGATTCAGGGGTCCTTTCACAGTCTGTCTGCTGTCTTTATTAACAGCAATGAAGGCTGTATGAACACTGCTCACTCCTGCCTGAACACTGAGCTCCACCATCCTGCTCCTGATGCCCTCAACATCTGCAGCACCTGACCTCTCCTCCTGCTCCAGAGAACGGATCAGGGTCCGAGCCGCCAGCCGGTGGATGGACAGCCTGCAGAAACATGGAGCAAATGTGTTGGATTAGAAAAGAAAACACTCTGTGTCACTCCAATTCAGGATGTTTCTATGTGTGTTACCCAGTTTCCTCAGTGGGTTTGAGGCAGAAGTGGAGCTGGTTTGTTACTGGTTGATCTTTAAGACTGTATTTGACTGTCACTGTTCCCTCAGAGCCTCCTGAACTCTGTAAGAGAGAGAAAAGACAGATTTTCACAAGCTTAATAAATGTGAGACACTGGTCTAATTGTAATTATAGAAATACATGTAAAACCATCTCACCTCTCCTTTCAGTTGGGCATAAATGAGTGTCCTTTGACCCTGGAAGAGCACATTGATGGGAGGAGACAATGTTTCAACAGTAAGACCATCTGGAAGGGTCCAATCCACAGAGATATTAACCACAGCGGGCTGCAGAGCAAACCTGAGCGACTGCATCACCTGATATAGTTTGAAGAGAAAGAGAAACCATTGAGACATTTGACCAGGAAACATCTGTGCCTGTGAAATCCAGTGAAGAGCTTTACTTTGGGCTGCATGCGGTCTGTGTCTGTGATGAACTGAGCGTGACCAGATCCCTCTCTGGCCATTCCTGTGATGAGGGCGGCACTCGCACCCTCACCAATCCCGAACGAGAAACACCTGAAGACACGATCAGCTCTGTTACTGTTAGTGATGAAGATATGAATGATGCACAGATCAAACCCAGCAGAGCTTTACCTGTGAGAGTGAGCGTGACTTTTCACCAGGTCCAGCACCTCTTTAGTGTTTCCCACCTCTCCATCCGTGAAGACCAACAGCTGAAGAGAAAGCAATAGTTTATATCAGACATGATCAAACTACAGCCCACAGGTTGCCACTAGCTTCTTGTTTAGACAAACTGTACATCATGTATTTATTCACAGTAAATTATTCAGGTGCACATTGAGGTGTTGTACCTGTCTGGGGTGATCAGGGTGAGAGCGCTGACTGTAGATGTGTTTTAAAGGCTGTAAAATCTCTGTGCCACCCATGTCTGATTTCATTTCCTTCACTCTCTTCAGAGCCTGATCCATTGTTTCCTGATTATACACGACACTCTGACTGCAAAGATACACAGAAACACATCTCACCTCCACTGACACATTTCAAAACTTTATATCTGTCAATGATAGATACTAACGGGAAGAAGGACTCAAAATGAGAGCCAAATCCATAGATATTGAAGTAGCATCCCATGGGCAGACTCTTCAACAGTAACAGCAGAGTGTCCTAAAGAGAGACATGGACAGATATTTAAACTCAACAGAACTCTTTGGACTTTGTTAACACACATTTCTGGGCCCAGCAACATTAACATAGTCACTATGTTAATTCTGTGAAGGGGTAATCAGTCTTATATTTCTGATTCAAATTAGACAAATCTACCTTTTTGCAACTGACGTTAAAATGTAATTGTGAATATTGAAGACAACAAAAACATGACTAAGTTCTTAAGACTAGTGTAATGAGTTTATGTACCAAAATCTAACTGTATACAAGTCATTGGTAATTTTTTCACAATTTAATAAAATCCCAAAACAAACTCAACACCCATTATGAATCTTTATTTGGACATAAAAACATCCTGTAAGTGAATCTTTAATCTTACTTTTGCACTTTCAATGCGCATCTTTGCTCTTTTCCCATAATGCATCATGCTGCCCATGCTGCCTGATCTGTCAATCACAAAAACAAACTCCCCTCGAGTTGCCAGTGATTTCTTTACGTCCTCTGGGAACTCTGGGTACAAAATTATCATGACCACTGGGTCTCTCATCAGAGAGCCTGAAATAAAGAAATGAAGAGTCAGTGACAGCTTGGTCTCTCAATCCCATAACGCCAGTGAGCTGCAGGTCGTACCTGGCGGGGCAGTGGTCACTCCTGCCTCCACTATAGCAGAGGGCTGATGGGTATCCTGATAGAACACAAACAGCTCAAAGTCCTTATCAAACATATGACCAGGACTCAGATTCACCTGCACACATAAACAACACATGCTTCAAACTGCTCTGCTCACACATCCAGATAAACACATGAAGACACACAGTACCGTGGCCTGAGTGTGATCAGACTGCAGGAACACTAGAGGATCCAGAGAGCAGTTGGACTCTAGTTTGGAGATGGGCTTTGGAGAGCTCACATGGACACTGAGAGTCAGCGTGTAGGGAACAGCTCCACATCCTGATGAAATCTCTGAGACGATACCAGCACCTGAACCTGACACGCACACACACACACACACACACAGAGAGTGTGTTAGAATAAGCTTCTCTCCTCTAATAAAGTGTGTGTCAGAGCTGCTGCAGTACCTGCTGGTGTGTATCGAGGGTTGAGTACAGCCGGCAGACAGAAGCGCAGCGAGTGGTCGGCCTGCACAGCGAGCTCAGTGATGTAGATGATGGTGACAGCAGCGTTCTGACCCGCCGACAGACACCCCACACTCAGTCTGAACACATCGGGACTCTCAGCGCTTTCTTCCAACAGAAACGCCTGCTGACCCGAACTCACAGCATCATCATACTGATCCCGCGCCTGCAAGATACAGTTTAATTAAAAGGTGACGTGTAGTATGAATATACAAATCAATGTCCTGCAGATTTCTAATTGGACTCACTCTTTCTCTGTCCTGCACCTCTGCCACAATCTCCTGCTCTCCGATCTTGGCACTGAAGTGGCAGACAGCAGCATCAGCAGGCAGAGGGAAGACGAACAAGGCCTCCAGGGGGCGCTCTTCCTCATTCACATACTGCAGAGTGGAGGAGACTGTGGCTACATGACCCTGAACCCGAACCTGCACCGAGATGCTCTTCAGAGGAACTGAGTCACACAACAACAACACAACAACATCACAAACACAGCTCATAAACAGCAGAACAACATCCCAAATACAGCAGAGCACTGAATGATTTTTGTTAGCATTCTGTAGGTGTAGTTGATGAATTTAAAGATGAACTGAATTTTATGAAGTTGTATGTATTTAGGAACATTTCTGATACTGTTGTAGCCCAGGTCAAAATTGAGCTGATCAGAAAAATAAATATAATTTATAATAATTATATTCTAACTCAAAATGTTTAAACAAGTAACAAGATGTGTTGCCAAAGTCGTTCTGCTGTATCTTTAACATTAAAACAATTAATTTAACCATAATGATTAAAGCGTGACGCTTGTCATAAGACGGGCGCTGCGCATGACGTCAGTGTAATGAGACGCATGGTTGCAGAGAGAGCACGAGTTTCACAGATTGCGAGTGAATTCAAACTGGCTAAAAAGGCAAATATAACAATCATCCTTGCTTAATATACATAAATAATAAGTTGTATGTTGTTGTAACCCTTATTTTAATCTTATTTGGGCCATTTTAGTGTGATGATTGATTGATTTTGGAGTGGATGATAGCCGATTGCGAGCCCTGTAGAATCCGATGTGACTGATTAATTGTTTATTGAAATCCCGTGGATTTGGTAAGTTTCATGATAATATAACATCCAATTATCTGAAATGAAGTGTTAATGAGTTAATTCACGTTATGAAGTGTTTTATATGGGTTTATATGCATTAGTGTTCAGATGGTATGTGTAATGTGATGTAACTGAATGTATTGTATTGCTGAAGACCTTACAAATGCTAAATAAGCAGATTTATATCATTTATGTGAATGATTTGTTATGCTTTGAGTAACAAAAGTGCTCAAATAGTATTTTCCACTTGGTTTAGTTAATATATTAAATATATATTGAGTTTAAAAGTCATACTAATTGTCTATGATGTTTATGATAGTTATGGCGCTGTTTGTATAAACAGGTCAGGTTTTTTTGAGATTGCGAAATAAGCTGTGATCCTGAGATGGTGAGCCACCCAGCTGAAAAGTCCTAAAAAGAGACAAGAAATCCTGTGATTCATTGAGTGATCAGTGCCTTATCTGACGTCACAAGTGGAATTCATCCTAAGTGGTATTTCTCAGCAGTTACCACAACACTTGATATATACAAAAACACGATTTAAATACCAAAGTAAATAAATATAATACGAATATATATAATTAGATCAAGTAACCACCAAGGAGCTCAAACCATACATTTCTTAAAGGGAAAGAGAAAGACAATCTCATTGTTTATATAATTGTATTGTGTATTGCTGATTCATTTTATATTACAATCATTTTCAATCTTGCTGCAAAGTAAAAAGAAACAATTTAGTACAAGTCATTTTCCTGGTCTGTCTGTTTTTTTGTGTTAATGTGTTTTAACTCATTTTGCCCTCCGTAGCGAATCTAGAGTTCTAGTCCATAGTGTGTATTCTGAAATACAGATTATACACACAGAGAAGGAGTAGCTACGGTGCAATACATAGCACTACCTGTTACAGTAAGTGGCGAGCCAGCCAGGAGGGCATTGTAGTATTTAAAAAAATTTTTTTAAAGACACAAGAGACCAGGAAAATAACTTTAAGATTTGAAGTTGTGCAAATAGTGTCAATATGGAAGTAGTTGAGCTTGAAAACGTCATAATTGGAAACTCAGTGATAATTAGAGGACTCACAAATACAGAACTTGATGAAGATCTGACTGATTTTCTACACAAGTATGGTCACGTCCATAGACACCTTTCCATAGATGATCCCAAATCACCTTATCATAGGGAAATCATAGTAGAGTAAAGCAGTTGTTCTGCATTAGTGGCTCTTAAACCCTTGTTGCCTTACACTTTCAAGAGCCCGCGCAACGTCGATTACCTCATAAGGTTTCTGTCAAATGTCTATACGTCAGCAGTAACTGAGAATGCAACAAATCTCTACTTTGCTGAACTGAAGAGAATAGCAAAGCTCAGTGGCAGACCTTTTGACGATCTCTTGAAAGAGCAGCCTTACTCAAGTGCTGCCTCCGCTGCTGACAATCTGAATTATGCAAACGATCTTGAGTTGTCACAAACGACTGATTCTTCATCTGACACTCCTTTTCCACCCAAGGGAACTGAAAATTCAGAAGGAAGATGAATCTCTGATAAAGTTCACAGAGTGGGTACAGAAAGCTTTTCACCCACACTTGAGGCAAAGGATGTGAACCCACCTGAAGTCCAAAGAATGGTCGTTGAGCACATTGTGAAAAGTGATGGAGTTTCATCCTCTAGTAGTGCATCATTCAGGCTAAGAGTGTTCACAGGCAAAGTTCCTCGTCTTACTGGCGTCTAGTGGATTATGACACCTGGCGGAACAGTGTAGAGTTAATTCTTCAAGACCCTTCACTCTCTGACTTACATCGGTCTAGGAGGATCGTAGACAGCCTACTACCGCCATCATCTGAAATTGTCAAGCAGTTAGGTCCAAGAGCCTTACCTGTTGCTTACCTTGATATCTTGGACTCCGCTTTCGATACCGTAGAGGATGGGGATGACCTTTTCGCAAAGTTTCTGAATACGCTACAAAACGCAGGTGAAAAGCCTTCCTTGTACAAACAACGATTGCACACTAACCTTCTCAAAGTGATGAAAAGAGGCGGTATTCCTGCTGATGAAGCTGACCGACAACTTCTGAAACAATTCTGTCGGGATTGTTGGGACGACACACTAATAGCAAACCTTCAGCTTGAGCATAAAAGAAACCGACCACCCCCATTCCCTGAGCTACTCTTACAGTTGCGCAGTGAGGAGAACAAACACTTTTCCAAAGAAAGCCGCATGAGACAGCACCTAGGCGCACAGAGGCAAAGAGCCAACTCCCATATTGTCACTGTTAATCCTCTTGACTTAGGTCTAAACTAAATGTCAGAAGGAACTGAGGTCGCTGAATTAAAAAGACAAGTTGCCAAGCTCCAGAGTCAGCTTGCCAAGCAAAAGAGTAAACCGACTGGAAGAAGTGTGTTGCCTTCTACCGATGCTGTTCTTGAGCTAAAGCACCAAGTCACAGAGCTCCAGAGTCAGATGACAAAGCTAAGCGTCCAAAAGAACTCAGATCCAAAGAACAATCCAGGCAAAGTGAAGCAGACAAGCATACACATTCCCAGAGAGAACACTCCTACAGCTGACCACAAGCCGCATCACCGGCCCAGGCCAGGCTACTGTTTTCAATGTGGTGAGGATGGGCATGTTGCTTCAATCTGCGAAAATGATCCAAACTAGTCTCAAGAAGTCAGCGAATATAAGCAAACTGAACTCTCATGGAAAATGGCGTCCAGTTGGCCTACCCAAAGGATTAATTGGTACAAAATGCACTGCTCAGGTGAACATTGAGGGAAACCCTCGTTCTTGTCTACTTGACACAGGGTCACAAGTGACCACCATTTCCCATTCGTTTTATGAGCAGAATTTGCCTGGACTAAGCATTACTTCCCTAGGTGACCTGCTGGAAATAGAAGCAGCCAATGGTCAAGCAGTACCCTACCTGGGGTTTGTTGAAGTAAAGATTTCATTCCCCAGAGACTTTCTTGGATATGATGTTGAAGTATCAACTCTTGCTTTGGTGATTCCAGAAACTGGTGGCACTGCCCAGCCAAAGGTATTAATAGAGATGAACACATTGGATCTTGCATATGACAAGTACCTTGAAACCAACGATTCAGTTTGTCAAGCTGTTCCATTTGGCTACAGAGCCGTGATTTAGACCATTGAACACAGACGCCTGCAGAAAGTAAACAGTGGCATAGGAATTGTTAGGCTCCCTGATGTTACTCCTACTGTTGTGCCTGCAGGTCAAAATATCACCCTGGAAGGAGTGGTGAGTGTTAAAGGACAAGTAGCAGAAAAATGGGCTGTGATGGAGCCTCCTTCATGTTCACCCTTTCCTGGAGGATTGCTAGTTGCCAGCTTGCTAAACTTACCTCAGCATCCATCACGCAAGGTTCCAGTGGTGTTAAAGAACGAAACAGAACATGATATTATCATCCCTGGCAAGAGCGTGATTGCAGACATACATGCTTTGCAAAAAGTAATGTCACACAACGTTCAATCTGATTGTTCAGTGTCAAGTGGCCCTGAAAAATCTGACAAAGAACTCTGCTTTGACTTTGGTGATTCCTGTCTGCCAGAGGAATGGAGAAAGAGGATCACTGAGAAACTGCGCACCATGCCCGAAATCTTTGCGTCACATGACATGGATGTAGGCCAAACAGAAAAAGTGAAGCACAATATCAAGTTACACACCGAAACTCCTTTCAAGCATAAAGCAAGACCAATTCATCCTAACGATCTTGAAGCTGTCCGTCGACACCTAGAAGAATTGCTTGAAGCGGGTATCATTCGTGAGTCAGAATCCTCTTTCTCTTCTCCTATCGTGGTAGTTAGGAAGAAGAATGGGGATGTAAGACTTTGCATTGATTACTGCAAGTTGAACATTCAGACCATCAAGGATGCATATGCCTTACCCAACTTGGAGGAAACATTTTCAGCACTTCGAGGTTCAAAGTGGTTCTCAGTGCTCGATCTCAAATCTGGGTATTACCAGATCGAAGTAGAAGAGAAAGACCCAAAACTGCCATCGTATGCCCATTGGGCTTTTGGGAGTTTAATAGGATGCCTCAGGGCATCACTAATGCTCCCAGCACATTCCAAAGGCTGATGGAAAAGTGCATGGGTGACATCAACCTTTCAGAAGTATTGGTGTTCTTAGACGATTTAATAGTCTTCTCAGATACTTTAAAAGAGCATGAGAGACGTCTTTTTCATGTTTTGGGACGCTTGAAAGACTATGGTTTAAAGCTTTCATTGGAGAAATGCAAGTTTTTCCAGACGTCAGTGAAATATCTCAGTCACATTGTCTCAGAAAATGGTGTGGAGACTGATCCCCAAAAGATAGAAGCCATTAAAACCTGGCCAAGTCCAAGGAACCTGAAAGAGTTGCGTTCCTTTCTGGGTTTCTCCGGGTTATTACTGACGATTTATTAAGGACTATGCGAAGATAGTGAAACCATTGAATGAACTAACCGTAGGATATCCTCCTCTTCAAAAGAGTTGCAAGATGAAAGGCAAGGAGAAAACCTACCTTGATCCCAAAGTACCTTTTGGAGGGCGATGGAAAACTGACTGTCAGCAAGCATTCGAAACACTCATTGCAAGACTCACCGAAGCACCAGTGTTAGGATTTGCCGACCCTAGGTTGTCGTATGTGTTACATACAGATGCGAGCACTACCGGACTAGGTGCAGCGCTCTATCAAGAGCAAGAGGGAGTGCTACGAGTAATTGCATATGCCAGTCGAGGATTGTCAAAGAGCGAGGCCCGGTAACCTGCCTACAAGCTGGAGTTCCTAGCTCTGAAGTGGCCAGTTACCTAGAAGTTTTGCGACTATCTGTATGGGAGTAGTTTCAAGGTGATCACGGACAGCAACCCCCTCACTTATGTTTTAACTTCAGCGAAGTTGGATGCAACTAGCTATAGGTGGTTGTCTGCCTTGTCCACTTTCTCCTTTACCCTCCAGTATCGTCCTGGGAAGAGCAATCTTGATGCAGATGCACTCTCAAGACGGCCTCATGGTGATCTGGTGAATGATTTAACATCTCAGAAAGAACAAGATAGAATACGTCAGTTTACCTTGTATCACTCACCTGAAGTAGCCAATTCCAGCCTTGTTCCCCTTGACATAATACAAGCCATCTGTGACAAACATTCGTTATGTCAAGCTGGTGACAACAGTTGCATCACTTTTGTTGAGTCACTCTCTATGTGCCCGGAAGCAATTCCAGAAGGTTATGAGCAGATGGAAGGATCTTCAGTTGTTCCCTGTATGTCAGAACAGGAGTTAAAAGAAAAATAGAGAAATGACCCAGCTTTGCGAGAAGTGATTCTTCAATTAGAATCAGGAGACGCGAGCTTCCAGAACTTCCTTTCCTGTTAAGAGAATGGAGAAAACTTGAGATAAGGGATGGTGTTCTCTATCGCAAAAGAACTGTTGGAGACTGCACAACTTACCAAGGAGGCCATGGGAGAGTCTGCATGACGACATTGGTCACATGGGAATAGAACGGACTCTTGATCTCATCCGTTCCCGATTCTATTGGCCCAGGATGGCTACTGATGTTGAAAACAAAGTCAAAACCTGCAGCCGCTGTGTGTGTAGAAAGACCTTGCCAGAGAGAGCAGCACCTTTAGTGAACATCCAAGTCACCCGACCACTAGAGTTGGTGTGGATGGACTTTTTGTCATTGGAACCCAACCGTAGCAACACCAAAGATATCTTGGTGATAACAGACTTCTTCACCAAGTATGCGGTCGAAGTTCCCACCCCAAACCAAAAAGCCAGAACAGTCGCTAAGAGTCTGTGGGAGAATTGTATTGTTCATTATGGTGTGCCTGAAAAGCTCCACAGTGACCAAGGACCTGATTTTGAGTCCAGGACAATAAAAGAACTCTGTGAAATCGCTGGCATCAAAAAGGTCAGAACTACACCTTACCATCCTAGAAGAAACCCGGTCGAGCGTTTCAACCGCACACTGTTAGGAATGCTTGGTACTTTGAAAGCTAAAGAGAAAACACATTGGAAAGACTTTGTGAAACCACTGGTACATGCTTATAATTGTACAAAACACGAGACTACAGGATTCACACCGTACAAACTTATGTTCGGGCGGCAACCAAGATTGCCAGTAGACTTGGTTTATAACACCTCAGTGAAGTGCAGTCTTTGAAAACTCACCTTCAGGAAAGCTACAAGCTAGCTCAGAAGAATGCAGCCAAAAGTGCAGAAAGGAACAAAGTCCGTTTCGACCGCAGAGTGACAGAGTCGTCTCTTGAGGAAGGTGACCGTGTGCTGGTCAGAAACGTTAGGATAAGTGGGAAACATAAACTGGCCGACAGGTGGGATCCTGTGGTACACGTTGTAGTGGGACGTGCTGGCGAACTACCTGTCTACACGGTGAAACCTGAGAGACAAGAAGGTCCCTTACGAACACTGCATAGAGACTTATTACTACCTTGTATGTTTTTGTCTTCACTTGCTGAGGATGAAGTTGATTTGACGAAACCTCCGAAAAAACAGGCAACCAGACAAAGCAGAGATGAGGAAGCTGAGGAATGTCCTGAGAACTATCAAAGTTTGGATGAGGATGACTATGTACACCAGATCTCTGAAGTGCCAGCTATTACCTCAGAAAGGTTCATCTGGGAATACCATGTCATAAGGAAGCCTGTAGAGGTTCCTTTTAACTCTAATCCAGCAAACAAAATCTCATCTGACATACCATCAATCCCAATTGATGATTCAGAGATGATTTCGCCTGAAGCGGAATACTTACTTGGTACCGAAAACTCAACTGATACACAGTACTTACCTGAAGCGGAATCTTCATCTGGTCATGCAGAACCTGTAAGGGAAACCCTGAAAGAAAGAAACAACTCACCTCAAGTAGAATAGCAGACAGTGGATGTACCTGGTGGAAAGAAAAAGGGAACAGACAATAAAACGCCTTCAGTGCAAATTGAGGAAACCGTACCTGATGTTCCGTTGAAAAAAAAACAGGCAGGAGTCAGCTGAATCTGATGAACCTGAGGAAGAAACAGATCAAGATGAAAGTGAAGATGAAAGTCTTCTAAGAAAGTCTAAAAGAGTGAAGCAGAAGTCAAAAAGATTGACTTACCCAGAGTTGGGAAACCCAATGATATCCATAATTCAATCCTTCCTTCAGGGTTTGAACACTGCCTTTGTCGAATCACTTGCAGAACAACCTAGATCAATTAGACACTCTAATCCCTAATACCTTAGGTAACAGCCATGCAAACGGACTTGCATAGACTTAAGAGGGGAGGGTGTAACCCAGGTCAAAATTGAGCTGATCAGAAAAATTAATATAATTTATAATAATTATATTCTTACTCAAAATGTTTAAACAAGTAACAAGATGTGTTGCCAAAGTCGTTCTGCTGTATCTTGAACATTAAAACAATTAATTTAACTATAATAATTAAAGTGTGACGTTTGTCATAAGACGGGCGCTGCGCATGACGTCACTGTAATGAGACGCGTGGTTGCAGAGAGAGCACGAGTTTCACAGATTGCGAGTGAATTCAAACTGGATCAAAAGGCAAATATAACAATCATCCTTGCTTAATATACATAAATAATAAGTTGTATGTTGTTGTAACCCTTATTTTAATATTATTTGGGCCATTTTAGTGTGATGATTGAGTGATTTTGGAGTGGATGATAGCCGATTGCGAGCCCTGTAGAATCCGATGTGACTGATTAATTGTTTATTGAAATCCCCTGGATTTGGTAAGTTTCATGATAATATAACATCCAATTATCTGAAATGAAGTGTTAATGAGTTAATTCACGTTATGAAGTGTTTTAAATGGGCTTGCATTTAGTGTTCAGATGGTATGTGTAATGTGATGTAACTGAATATATTGTATTGCTGAAGACCTTACAAATGCTAAATAAGCAGAGTTATATCATTTATGAGAATGATTTGTAATGCTTTGAGTAACAAAAGTGCTCAAAAAGTATTTTCCACTTGGTTTAGTTAATATATTTAATATATATTGAGTTTAAAAGTCATACTAATTGTCTATGATGTTTATGATAGTTATGGCGCTGTTTGTATAAACAGGTCAGGTTTTTTTGAGATTGCGAAATAAGCTGTGATCCTGATATGGCGAGCCACCCAGCTGAAAAGTCCTAAAAAGAGACAAGAAATCCTGTGATTCGTTGAGTGAACAGTGCCTTATCTGACGTCACAAGTGGAATTCATCCTAAGTGGTATTTCTCAGCAGTTACCACAACACTGAGTATCGTAAAGAGACAATTGTTGCACTACAGACAGCTTTGCACACAAACACACAATTGTTCCATCGACTGAGAACTGTTTATTTACTGAATTAATGTCAAGTATTGTATTATTTTCAGTTGTTTTTTTCTTTTTTTTCTTGAAGTAATCTGTTGTTTGAATTGTATTTCCTTTTTTTTGGGTAAAGGTTATAATTCAACCCAGCTAATAAGAAACAAAGCTCCAACAAAAAAAGATAATAAATTAGAACACTAAAAATGACATAAACAGTAAAATTTAATCTAGGTCTCTAACAAATTGATATATACAAAAACACGATTTAAATACCAAAGTACATAAATATAATACGAATATATATAATTAGATCAAGTAACCACCAAGGAGCTCAAACCATACATTTCTTAAAGGGAAAGAGAAAGACAATATCATTGTTTATATAATTGTATTGTGTATTGCTGATTCATTTTATATTACAATCATTTTCAATCTTGCTGCAAAGTAAAAAGAAACAATTTAGTACAAGTCATTTTCCTGGTCTGTCTGTTTTTTTGTGTTAATGTGTTTTAACTCATTTTGCCCTCCGTAGCGAATCTAGAGTTCTAGTCCATAATGTGTATTCTGACATACAGATTATACACACAGAGAAGGAGTAGCTACGGTGCAGTACATAGCACTACCTGTTACAGTAAGTGGCGAGCCAGCCAGGAGTGCATTGTAGTATTAAAAAAAAAACCTTTAAAGACACAAGAGACCAGGAAAATAACTTTAAGATTTGAAGGTGTGCAGATAGTGTCAATATGGAGGTAGTTGAGCTTGAAAACGTCATAATTGGAAACTCAGTGATAATTAGAGGACTCACAAATACAGAACTTGATGAAGATCTGACTGATTTTCTACACAAGTATGGTCACGTCCATAGACACCTTTCCATAGATGATCCCAAATCGCCTTATCATAGGGAAGGCATAGTAGAGTACAGCAGTTGTTCTGCATTAGTGGCTCTTAAACCCTTGTTGCCTTACACTTTCAAGAGCCTGCGCAACGTCGATTACCTCATAAGGTTTCTGTCAAATGTCTATACGTCAGCAGTAACTGAGAATGCAACAAACCTCTACTTTGCTGAACTGAAGAGAATAGCAAAGCTCAGTGGCAGATCTTTTGACGATCTCTTGAAAGAGCAGCTTTACTCAAGTGCTGCCTCCGCTGCTGACAATCTGACTTATGCAAACAATCTTGAGTTGTCACAAATGACTGATTCTTCATCTGACACTCCTTTTCCACCCAAGGGAACTGAAAATTCAACTGGCTGTTGTCAGGCACCAGGAGTTGGATTAAAGGGTTGCTATAATGCTTTTTCAACTTTAGTTAGTCTGTAATGTTTCTGTTTGAGTATAAAAAAAATCTGCAGAGTTGCAAACCTCAAAGTTCAATTTAAATAATAAGAAGACAAGGAATGTTATCACTATGTCGGAGACACGCTAGCTTTCCCAATAGAGTTGTTACAATAATCCGGGTTTAAATTGAGCTCAAATTGATTTAATTTTGACGCAATATTTACACTGAAGCTGGCAGGCAGCTATGGTAAAGGGCATGACATTTCAAGACCAGGCGCAGAGAGGTGCCAATCACAGCACAGACTGGCCCAGCTAACCAATCACAGCGCACTTCATTTTAAATGCACGTACAGCTTTCTGATCAGCATTAAACTGTAAATACATCTATAAAAGTATTTTCAGACACAGGGTCTATATCTCTGAACACTGATTTAATTGGTAACAGCCAATTGTCATATTATTCTAATGTTTTTTAATGTAAAATTTAGCATTAAATATGACATACAAAAGGTAAAATGTAAAAAACAACAATAACTGAAAATCAGGTGCCCCTTATGGGAAAGTTAATTTCTGACACTGATCTATGGTTAATTTTTTGAAGTGTTATTTCAGGGTTTTTATATGTTTTTATAACTCAAATGAGTTTACATTCAAATAATGACGTCGAATTCACATTTCACTAAATTCAATCACTGGATCAAGCACTCTGACAAACCATTAGTCCCATGCTAGTGGGAAAACAACTTATGATTTCCGAAATTTGCATAAAATGCTCTATGAATAAAACTAAAAATAGAAAAATAATATATGTGCTAATTTCCATTCATATCTGTCATTTTATTTAAGTTCCCTCATAGTTCAAAATGCAGCATATTGTCTAAAACAAAAGTTATAACTAGATATTCACATAAACTGAAAGCGGTCTGCACTTCGCTACAATAGGCTATATTCTCCCCGCGCTGCAGTGCGTCGCACAGCTTTGCCAGACAAATTTTGATAGACTTGGATACTATAATAAAGCAGCCCTGTGCCAAAGGACCAAAAGGCTCTGCCTCTGTATGGTTTGTGTCAAGCTATTCTTTGATCTGGCTGTTTGACGATGAGACAGAGATAAAATGTAGTAGAAATAAACACGCTAAGAATCCATAGGACTCTTATTATGTTTTTAGGATTATCATTATGTTGTAATGTTTGGTTGACCAATCAGCGGAGGGGGAGGGCGTTTCATTACCGCCCACATGTAGGGATCGAATATTCAAGTTGTTTAGTCGTCTTCTGTCCCTGAAGGTAAAAACGAAAAAACGAAACCAAAGTCTTAATTTTTCTTTTTGTTTGGACAAATGAAAAAAAAAAAATGTGCAGTTTTTTTCATTTTTCAGATTTCAATATTAAATTAAAAAACGAATTATACGAAGGTACACGGACCATCTATGATAGCCTGTTCTAGTACATCCCCAAAACAAAATCAAGACCTTGTAAAAGAGCACATGGACCCATTTAATAAGAACATATTGAAAAAAAAAGTTAAATTCTCGCATTATTATAAAAACAATAATGTGTGTATCAGCAGCGGCTCGCCCATAGAGGGCACTGGGGCGCCGACCTCCCTGTCAGTTTTTATTTTTATTTAATAATAATAAGCTTTTAATAATCTCTCTTTTTGAAAAATAATCTGTGTTAACTACATGCTATTAATGGTTTTACTTTAGAATGTGTTTAGAACTCTCCAGAATGATATTTGCATTCACTTCATGTTGGTGTAGTAGTAGCCAATAGGCTTTCTTCCCTGGGCTCCAGTTTGCTCAGCCCTACAGTGCTGGAATTTAAGCCAATGGTTCCCCTGTTGCTATGCAAAAAAGTTTATATTTTGCCAATCATCGTCGTCGAATTTTATGGTTTGGGGACTCTGAAAATATCGCCCATAGTACCAAGATTATAGCGGTGCACCTGCTGCACCACGGGATATTTACCTCAGAGGAGTGCAAGTGCAGTATGGAGGCGCCGACGATGTCGAGTAGCATTAATGTAGTCGTTGGAGTTGAGCTAGCCCCAAATTCAGTTAAATCTCTACACCTGTATCCCTTTGAACGAAGAACATTAGCGGAAAAACAAATTGTAAAAGAACTCGGACCAAACAAGCCAGAAGTGAATATAACCCAACAGGCGCGAGAAAAGGAGAAAACCTACAAGAGATATTTTTCCCGAGGCTGGTTCAATCGAAAGCTTTGGCTTACTAGCTGTGGTTACGCCAATGCAATCTTTTGCTTTCCTTGCTTACTGTTTAAAACAACTGCTTGTGATCGCTCGTGGATACAGACAGGGGTAACAGATCTGAAACATATGTCAGAACGCATTAAGAAACGGGCAAGAGAGCATATAGACAACTCTTTGAAACTAGCCATGCTAGGCCGAATTTGCATAGCCACACAGTTAGATGAGGGACACCGCATTGCCATAAGAAGGCACAACGAGGAGGTGGACAGGAATCGGCATATTTTGTCAAAGATCATTGATGCCGTGAAATTTTGTGGTGCCTTTGAACTTGCTTTGCATGGTCACGATGAGAGTGACGCATCAGAAAACCCTGGCATTTTCTTCGGTCTAATTGATCTCATGGCCTCAATCGACCGCGAGTTGGAGGTGCACCTGGAGAACACCACTGTTTTTAAAGGCACTTCAAAGACAGTGCAAAATAAACTGTTAGACTGCATGTTGTCAGTTCTCAGAGACCGCATTCTGGAAGAGGTGAAACAGTCGGACTATATTGCCATTCAGGCTGACGAGACAACCGACATCTGCACTCATTGTCAGCTTTTGCTTGTGCTATGGTACATAGATGGCCACAACAACATTCAAGAATGCTTTTTTGAGTTTATCGCGCTTCCAAATGCGACCGCTGATACGATTGCCACTGCATTATTGGAAAGGCTGAGCACCATCCTTCCTGCGGGATAAGAGGGAAAATTAATTGCCCAGGCCTATGATGGTGCCGCAGTGATGAGGGGTGCTACTGGTGGAGTCCAGCGTAAAGTGCAAGACGTCTACGGTAGTGCATACTACGTTCACTGTTATGCGCATCAGTTGAACCTCATTATGCAGCAGGCAACATCCCACATCCCAAAGATCGGCCAGTTTTTTTCAGACGTAGGGGGGTTTTCTACATTTTTTTTCAAGTCATTCAAACGAACGGCAGTGCTGGATGAAGGGGTGGCACACAGACTTCCAGGTGCTTCAACAACGCGATGGAACTTCCACAATCGAGCTGTTAACACCGTTTACGAGCACAAAGACGAACTGGTTAAGTGCTTCCAAACCATTCGAGACAGAGGAGACTTTGATGCCATATCGAAGAGAGAGGCCGGGGGTTGTATGAGAATGTTGGAAGATGAGGTTTTCTGTTTCATCCTGGCGTTATTCCACAAAATCATGCCACATGTAGACATGCTGTTTAACCACCTGCAGAAGAGGAACATAGACTCTGTCTTCATCGCAGGGATCACCCAGAGGTTCACTCACAGCATACAGGCCATCAGGTAGGCTATGATTTTGCATATTGGCTGGAAACATGTTTATGTAGCTTGAACAATAAAAACATAAATCCAAATGGCTGAGTACAATAGAAACTATCATAAATATGAAGAAACCATCTCCATCCTGCTTCAATGGCTACCGTCTTGTTGCACTTACCCCCATCCTCATGAAGTGCTTTGAACGGCTAGTCATGCACCACATCAAGCACCCTCCCCCCCTACCTGGACCCCTTCCAGTTTGCATATATGTCCAACCGATGCATATATGTCCGACCGATGATGCCATCGCCACTGCCGTCCACTCAGCACTCACCCATCTGGACAAATATGACTCATATGTCAGAATGCTGTTCATAGACTTCAGTTCAGCATTCAACACAATCATCCCTCAACAGCTCATCTACAAACTGATTCAGCTGGGGCTCAACACTTCGCTGTGCAACTGGCTGTTGGACTTTCTGACTGGAAGACCTCAGGCAGTACGGGTTGGCAGCAACACATCCAGCACGATCACACTGAACACTGGGGCCCCCCCAAGGATGTGTGCTGAGCCCCCTCCTCTTCACTCTGCTGACCCATGACTGCACACCGTCACACAGCTCCAACCTCTTCATTAAGTTTGCGGATGACACGACTGTGGTGGGTCTCATTAGCAACAAAAGATGAGACTAACTACAGGAGTGAGGTGAGCCGCCTGGCCAAGTGGTGCAGTGACAACAATCAGTCTCTGAACATGGAGAAGACAAAGGAGATCGTTGTAGACTTCAGGAGAGCACATACTCAGCACATTCCTCTGACCATCAACGGTGCGACTGTGGAGAGAGTGAGCAGCACCAAGTTCCTGGGTGTGCACATCACAGAGGACCTCTCCTGGACTGAAAACACTGCAGCACTGGCCAAGAAATCACAACAGCGTCTCTACTTCCTCCGCAAACTGAGAAGAGCCAGAGCCCCACCCCCCATCATGTACACCTTCTACAAAGGCACCATCGAGAGCATTCTGTCGAGCTGCATCACTGTGTGGTATGGCGCCTGCAACGCGTCCTGCCGTAAGACTCTGCAACGCATAGTGAGAGCAGCTGAGAAGATCATTGGTGTCTCTCTCCCCTCCCTCCAGGACATTTATGGAACACGTCTCACCCGCAAAGCCCTCTACATCACAGGTGATCCCACTCACCCATCACACAGCTTTTTCAGCCTGCTACCATCAGGGAGGAGACTGCGGAGTCTCCAGGCCAGGACCAGCAGACTGAAGGACAGCTTCATCCACCAGGCTGTCAGGAAGCTGAACTCCCTCCCGAACCTGCCCCCCTTCCCCTCTTCTTCCCCAGGCACCACTGAACTACTTTGCCCTATATCTGTCAATTTCCTTGCGCTGCTTTATTTAACTTTATTTTTAATTTTATTATATGTCTTTTTTATCATTCCCTTATTGTATAGTTGTATCTACATTTTATATTTTATATTTAATCTAGTTATTTTTTAGGCTTTAATGTTAATGTTATCTGTATGCACCGGGGCCTGAGAGTAATGCAATTTCGATTCTCTGTATGTATGTACTATATGTGGAAATTGACAATAAAGCAGACTTGAACTTGAACTTGAATATCACAATTTCGCCAGCATGTTAGACTAGTGAATTTATTTGTGATGAATCTAGATAACATTGACTAGGCCCAACACAAAAATAGCACATATTTTAATACAGTTTTATTAAAATTATTTTTATATCTCCAGCAAGTTTCTGATTAGTTTCTGATACAGTAATTTCAGGGTGGACAGTGACTTGTAAAACTTATTTTGGATCAGGGACTCCATTCCTTCTCTAGTTGAGGATGAGGAGTATAGGGGACCTGTACAGGAACCACCCCTGAAGAAACGGAGGGCAATGGGAGAAGAAACCCAACAGCATCTGGCTGAGGTAAGCAGTAACAGAAATTCTATTTCTGTATTCTATTAGCCTATATGTATTCATGTTCGATTGCACATTTTTGTATTTTGAATTGTCATTATTAGACATATCTATCTACTGGAGAATGCAGAAATTATGATTTTTTTTTCCACATTTGTGCTTTTATTAATTATTGTGTATATGGTGTGTATGTGTGAGAGTGACACAGACTGCCAATAAAGCTTAGAGAGAGAGAGAGAGAGAGAGAGAGTGTGTGTGTGAGAGAGAGAGAGAGAGAGAGAGAGAAAGACAGAGAGACTGAGTGGATAAGAGAATGACAGCTAGTGTGTGCATTATAATTATAATTAATAAAACGTACTTGTTCATAACAAAATTGTAACTGCTGCGAATATGCTGATTTTATTGTATTGTTGAACTGAGAAATGTGAAAACTTAATGTTTTGTGCTTAATTTTCTACAACTATGTATTGTTGCATAGGTATGTGATACCATTATGAGCCATGCCAAGGAGAGATTTTCTTTCACCAATCATCTCATCAGTGCCACTCTGTTGCAAGGAGACTTGTTTCCACAACACAGCAGAAAGTTCCCGGATTCAGCACTAGGAACCACGGTGGATGCCTATCCCATGTTGGACAAAACCAGACTTAAAACAGAACTGTCCCTGATCTATGAAAATGAGGACTGCCAAATCCGGCCCGCCAGAGATTTCCATCCGGCCCCCAGAATAATACTGAATTCAGGAATAGCCTTGTAAGAGGAAAAAGTTTAGGGCTGGTCCGAATACCATTTTTTAAGCTTTGAAGCTTCTGTAGTAATTAACATATTTTTCTCTCTAATAAAGACAGGAATCTGTGTCTGTATGTCCGTTTGCATTTTTATTATTTCGAGAACCGTTCATCCAATCGACTTCACAAGGGAGTGCAGTGTCGCACTTGGTGCAATATAGATGGACACGCGAGACGCGACACATTCAGAATTAATTAACTTTTAGTAAACTACAGTCAGAACAGCGCGAGCGGGAAGCGGCGCACCTCACGCGGGCAGGGCTTATGCTCCAAGAACGGACACTGCACTAGTGATATAAAACGCACACGTCTATTAAATTAAGCAATACTTTTAAGGTAGTCTAATATTTTTCTGACTAACAAATTGGCACAGTAAGAATAGATTTAAATAAAGAAAAAGGAAATTTAAATAAAGAAAAAACGATAGCCTATTTAAATAGAGAAAAAACAAGTTTATATTAAAGAAAAAACAAAATTTAAATTAAAGAAAAAACGAAATTTAAATTAAAGAAAAAACTAAATTTAAATTAAAGAAAAAACTAAATTTAAATAAAGAAAAAAACGAAATTAAGTTAAATTAAAAACGAGATTAATTTAGATTAATAATAACGGGTAAAAATGCTAATACATTTTGTTTCTATTATTCTATTTTCCACAATGTCAAAGCAACAAAACACAAGCTCAGACATGCACTTCGGTCCATACAAACTCCGCTATTCTGCGCTCTAGCCCGACACTCCCGTTGCTGGAATCAGAATCAGAATCAGAAAGAGCTTTATTGCCAAGTATGCTTACGCATACAAGGAATTTGTTTTAGTGACATAAGCTTCCAGTACACAGAGACAACAACACACAGAAAAAAAAAAAAAAAAACAGAGATGTACAAATTGGCAAATAAATAAGTGTATAAACAATTGTGCTATAAATGATAATGGAATAGGATTGAGTGAGATGCAGGAATGTTCTAGGATGGAGGGTTAACAAATAAATATAAGGATATTGCACGTTTATAAGCATAAGTAGGGAACATTTAACTGTTCATGACGTAGATTGCCTGGGGGAAGAAACTGTTCTTGTGCCTTGCTGTTCTGGTGTTTGCGGCTCTGAGGCGCCGGCCAGATGGCAAAAGTTCAAAGATGGGGTGACTTGGATGTGAGGGATCCAGAGTGATTTTATGAGCCCTTTTCCTCACTCTGGATGTATACAGTTCTTGAAGGGTGGGCAGGGGAGCACCAATAATCCTTTCAGCTGTCCGAACAGTTCTCTGTAGTCTTCTGATGTCTGATTTTGTTGCTGAACCAAACCAGACAGTTATTGAAGTACAGAGGACAGACTCAATGACGGCCGAGTAGAACTGTTTTAGCAGCTCCTGTGGCAGGTTAAACTTCCTCAGCTGGCGAAGGAAATACAACCTTTGCTGGGCCTTTTTAACAATGGAGTCAATGTGATTGTCCCACTTCAGGTCCTGAGAGATGGTGGTTCCCAGGAATCTGAATGACTCAACTGCAGTCACAGTGCTGTTCATGATGGTGAGTGGGGAAAGTGCAGGTGGGTTTCTCCTAAAGTCCATGATCATCTCCACTGTTTTGAGCGTGTTCAGCTCCAGGTTAAGACTGCACCAGACAGCCAGCTGCTCAACCTCTTGTCTGTAAGCAGACTCATCACCGTCCTGGATGAGGCCGATGACTGTAGTGTCGTCTGCAAACTTTAGGAGCTTGACAGAGGGGTCTTTAGAGGTGCAGTCGTTGGTGTACAGGGAGAAGAGCAGAGGGGAGAGAACACATCCCTGAGGGGCACCAGTGTTGGTGGAGCAGCTGTTTGATGTGTATTTCCCCAGTCTCACTAACTGTTGCCTATCTGTCAGAAAGCTGGTGATTAGGGCTGCAACTAACGATTATTTTGATAATCGATTAATCTGTCGATTATTTTTACGATTAATCGGTTTATGTACTTATATTTTAGTTTTTTCCATTTTTCCCCAAGTAAATTATTAATAAAGGGTCTTTATCATTCAGCATAGATTTTAACCATTTTGCATTGTCATATCCTCATCAAAAATATACCTGGAGTTGTTTTATTATGTTAGTAATCCTTTGTCGAACTCTTCTGCAATCAAAACACTGACCCATACTCTAGCAAAATTCACAAGGAGATTTCAAATATTGTTTTCACCATGGCAGTCCTTAGAGCTCCTAAAGTAGTTTAACATCCCAAACAAAGCTTAAGGAATCTTTGAGAACATATTTTCACGAAGTATAAGGATAAAACAGAATAAAATTGCAGTGCATTGTATTTTATTAATTACTGGGAAAAAGCTTTATAGCTTATGCTGTGAAATTGTAAACAATCCTTCGAAAAAAAAGTGCCAATGGCATGAAACCTGAATGGAACTCACAATTTAAAGTAAAATCCATCAGAAGGTTGTCCAGGAAAAAAAAATTGGGACACACACAAAAAACCTGCTGTGTGAAAAAGAGCAGTGAATACTTAGAAAAGAAGTGCATTTTAAATATACTCAAACATTTACCTCTCTCATTCAGTCATAATTAGGCTGCAAGTCTGAATTATGAACTGGTAAACGACAAACTGATCACATAACATGTTTGTAAAGCTTTACATGTTAACTGTTAAAAAGCAATGTTATCAGCTTTTACGACTAAACATTTGCAAACAACCTTGTAACGTTACTGGAGAATCTGCACAAATAAAATTCTTAGGGGCCGTTCACATATCGCACCTAAAAACGCGTGGAAAACGCTAGTTGCGCCGCTTTCTCCTTCTTTCCAAAGCGCTCGGGCAGAAGCGCCCCTGAGGCGTCTGCCTTTGCTAAGCAACCATGACGTGCTCTCTCCATGATGTGCCCTCTCCATGAAGACCCGGAAATTTCAGCAAAGGATAAATGGATGCGGTGTGGACGCGCCTGGAAAAACGGGCGCATCGCACCGCGTGCGTGTCGCGACCGCGTCGCTTCCATTATGAGAGTGCATACTGCGCGCCTACATAGGAAATAACGAACTTGAGCACGCAAAAGACACGATATGTGAACGGCCCCTTAAACAGTTCAGTAGTGCAGAGTTTACAGGTTACTCTTCATTTTGAAGGCTCAAAGTAAAGTACTCCCACTTCCCGCTGAATGCTGCAGAGACGCTGTTCGGGAAGCACGTGACATAAAACGAGGCCAGCTATTGGCTATTCGCTACTTCACCTGCTGTACTGGCTGAGTAAAACCTCCGGTGGCTCATTACTGCCACACTTTGGTCACTGCAGATTTGAAATATGCACGAAATGAGCTGCTTATGGCAAATAAAATTTATTTAGCGACGAATCAATTACTAAATTAGTTGACAACTATTTTAATAATCGATTTTAATCGATTAAATCGATTCGTTGTTTCAGCTCTACTGGTGATCCACTGACAGATAGAGCTAGGAACAGAGAGCTGGGTCAGTTTGGTCCGAAGGGCTGTTGGGATGATGGTGTTGAATGCCGAACTAAAGTCCACAAATAGGATCCTCACATAAGTCCCTGTTTTGTCCAGATGTTGCAGGATGAAGTGCAATCCCATGTTGATTGCATCATCCACGGACCTGTTTGCTCGGTAAGCAAACTGGAGGGGGTCCAGTAAGGGTCCAGTGATGTCCTTCAGATAAGCCAGAACCAGTTTTTCAAACGACTTCATGACGACAGACGTTAGAGCCACAGGTCTGTAGTCGTTAAGTTCTGCTATCTTGGGTTTCTTTGGGATGGGGATGATGGTGGAGCGTTTGAAGCAGGAAGGCACTTCACACAACTCCAGGGATCTGTTGAAGATCTGTGAAAAGATGGGGGCCAGCTGGTCAGCACAGATTTTCAGACAGGCTGGTGTAACACCATCTGGGCCTGGTGCTTTTCTTCTTTTGTTCTTCTTGAAGACCTGGCGCACATCATCTTCACAGATTTGAAGAGCAGGAGGTGTGGAGGGTGGGATTGCAGGATGTGTTAATGGTTGTGTAGGGAGATGGTCAGAATGGGTGATGGGGGTTTCAAATCTGCAATAAAACTCATTCAGGTCGTTAGCAAGTCGTTGATTAGCCTCAGTGCAAGGGGATGGTGTCTTGTAGTTCGTGATGGCTCTTAGACCTCTCCACACTGAAGTTGAGTCGTTGGAAGTAAACTGGTCTTCCAACTTTTTAGCGTAGGTCTTTTTAGCCGCTTTGATCTCTTTGTTCAGTGTGTTCCTGGCCTGATTGTACAAGACCCTGTCCCCATTTCTGTAGGCATCCTCTTTGGCCTGACGAAGATGTCTGAGTTTTACTGTAAACCATGGCTTATCATTGTTGAATGTTAAATAAGTCCTGGTAGGAATGCATATATTCTCACAGAAACTAATATAGGATGTTACGGTCTCTGTGAGTTCGTCCAGATCGGTGGTAGCAGCTTCAAAAACACTCCAATCAGTGAGGTCAAAACAAGATTGGAAATCCTGCTCTGTTTCGCTGGTCCATCTCTTCACAGTCCGACATGCATCGGTTCTATTTCTAGCATGGCGTTGTCCGCGTGGCTCGAGCTCGCCTGAGACGCGTGTCTCAGTGTGCAAACTCCAACCTGTTAAATGGGTATCCGAAATAAAAACGGACACGCCACGCAGCTGAGACGCTCACACAGCCAGTGTGTCGCCGGACTTATTCAAGGGGGAATGAGAACCGTTTCGCGGGGAATCCCAGGTGTGCAAAAAAAAATAATATAATAATATTCGAATGTCAAATTTTCAAATCGAATACCAACCCACCGAACGAATATTCGGGTCTGTTCCATATTTATTTATTTTTAAATCTAACGAAAAAAAAAGCAAATGAGTCACACAGGTACAGCATTTCTAACAGTAGGCACTATGAATACGTACTTATCAGTCCATTCTTCATTGAAACTACGATTCTCTGAATCAACTTTTCGCTTAAAGGGACACTAAGTAGGAATTACTCCCATCTAGTGGTGAAATTGTATTTTGCATTCAAACTAATTTTGCTCTCCAGCGCCTCGCTTTTTCAAATGCGCGTTGCATCTACGGTAGGCGATATGTACCAAAAAGCTTTGACAGGATGTCTTCTAATAGCACTTCGTCGAGTTTTCCTTCAGGTGAACAGGTGTGTTATTTCAAACAAACTGCAACATGACAACTAACAAACGAATGTTACAGTATGAATTACTGACTGTGGAAAACATGAAATATTGTAATTAGTAGTTATGTCTAATTTATTCGTTATATTTTCTGAATTATATGCATTGTTAGATATAAAAAAAATATTATAATATAGATTGTAACACTGACTTACCTGTCGAGAAGAAAACTGGCCACTTCAGCGTCTCTTTTGAAATCTTTATCAAGCATTAGCTCTTTCCACCTAGAAAAAGCTTCCCCGACATTAACTCTTGTTTTCTGTAATCTACGGTCACGTTTCCTTTTACGTTCTATTTTTTACTGTTTTGGCGACGATGTTTTCTTCTCCTGTGGCGCGGCATATGTATGGTCCATAATAAGAATGCAATCCAGACTTTTAAACTTGCCGGTGCAGTTTCAAGCGCCTCTCACTGCTCTGCACCTGCGTTTCTGGCTCTGACCGAAAACGCGCTGTGGAAACAAGTTGGCTTAGTACTTTTTGTCCCTCTCTGCTATTATAGTTTTGCAAGATGGCGGAACTACATGGAAGCCTCCGTCGACCTACCCATCCCATGTATATAAAGATAATAAATTCTTCATTTACAAGGATTAGTTTAAACATTGGCATAGGTATTTGTACACCATTGAGGGTATATTTATGAATAAAAATATTGATTTTAGATAATAAAATACCTAAAAAGTTACTTATTGTCCCTTTAAGGCTCTTTGAGAGTGCCATTTTTTTTCATTTAAATATATTCAGAAGGCCTTTCGTCTACTGTTCTCCACAAACTACGACCTGCATGTGACAGTGATTGACAGCTTGACAGTCTCACAAAAATGGAGCATAAAATATCGCTATCGCCCCCTGGTGGCTCGCTGCGGTACAGGTAATATGTAAAAAAAATAACATAAATTTGGAATTAGAATTAGTATATCAAATAATAACATATTAGGATACAATTCGAATTTTATTGAATATTATGACTCATGAGTATCTGGCCCTTACAGTGTCTTCAAAATTCTGGCTCTTTGACAAATATAGTTGATGACCCCTGCTGTAAGTCTTCTCAAGATCCTCATCACCACACCAATGACAACAGCAGAATCAGAGAGGTGCTTTCCTACTTTAAAGATGATAAAAAATGTTCCTTAGGAACACAATGGCACAAGATCGCCTCAACGCTCTGGCTATGCTCTCTATAGAGAAAAAACTCACACGGGACATTCCAGATTTCAACACAAGGGTCATTGAGAGATTTGCCACTCGGAAAGATAGACGAGCAAAGTTCCTGTACAAATGAGAGTTCTCCATCCCCTTCACTCTCACTCCCCCCTGCATTCACTCACACATTCACTCCATCTACCTCTCTCATACACAAATTTAACTGTCACACCATATGTTAGTCTCTCTCTAATCTTTTCTATCTCTCTTTCTCTCTCTCTCACCCTCCCATCTATCTCTCCAACAGATTACAAGCAATATTATTGATTAAATAAATAAAAAATTTAATTTAGTAATTAAATTAATTACTTAAAAGTTAACCATTTAAAATGAGTAAAATGTACAATTTTTTTTCTTCTTTTTTATTGACATCATTGGGCACAGAATGCACTGCAACATGCTTTATAATTGTCACCATTGTTGAGATTCACAGGCTGATTCTTGATGTCTGTGTCTCTCTTTTTTGTATAAGAGAAACTTTTTAGAAATTATTTGGATTACATTGTAAATATAGTGTATTCATTTTTATGCTGTCATTCTCTTACTCACTCAGTCTCTCTCTCACTCACAGTCACACACATCATATTTATAATTTATTGTTATGTGTTTGCACTTTTTCTATCTAGACATGGAGCATAATAAACTTGCAACTTGTTCATTATCATTACCTGTGAAACTGTTGATTTCTACATGGTAGTTCAATTAATATTGTCTTTTTAGACCATTGGTATTGACTGGTTTGAGTTATAAGCAAGGGACGTGGGTGGTCTAAAATGCACCAGAATGCAGGAAATAACAACTTGAAATAAAAATATATCTGGGGGAGGAGCCCCCAGACCCCCGCTCAAATAGCCCCACTTAAAATATTTTTCACCGGCCGCCACTGGTGTGTATATAATTAATATTTCTGAGTTCAAGAAAACAAACGAGAAAAAGACTTGACAAATTCTTATGACATTATGAAGAACTATATTCTCGGTTAAAATAACTTTCATTATAAAACTGAGACAAATCCCTCGCCACACACTGTGTGAAAAAAAAACTCAGCTCTCCAACATTAAAGTCTGAATTTAGGAAACAAACAGGTAACAGGTGAATTCATACCTGATTCTTTATTCTGAGTCACAAGACCGCAGATCTCCATTCTGACGCTCCTTCTGTTTACTTCAAATCGAAAGTAAAGTAAAACACCGATCCAGCTGCCTTGATCTTTACAGGCCGAATAAAATGTCGAGTAAATCTGAGTTTTTGAAAGTTTCTAATAATAACAAATGTTTACGGAAAAGGTGAGACGATTTCCCGAAGTTGCTCAATGACCGTTGCAGCAGAGCCGTTGAAAAACAGAGTTGAGACACTCCCATAGACTGGGAGTAGATTCCCAAGACTGCCATAGGAACTTTGGAATGTGGAAGTTACGCGTGTCGTGGAGCAGCCAACAGTTCCAAACACTGATAGTTCCACACATTTTCAATGTTTCTGAAGAACGCTCGCTGGTAAATTGATGAAATTACTGTATATTCGACATTTGAACGCATTAACCGACCTCTTATGAATCTAAATAATAGTTGTATTTTATGTAGCCAGCTTTATTAATGTTTATTTGGAGCCTGAGGTAGGTAGACTCTTAATCGCTGCTTAAGTAACAAACACTTAACTAATATTAGCTACCATAATCTGATGATGGGCTACATTTACCTCAAATTTTTTTCAAGTTCGTTGGCATACAACGTTTATCGTCGTTAGATTTGTTGTTAAAGTGATTAACACTTGTTTGCCACCGTATTAGTATTAAGTACACCTGATTACAATTAACTTTAGCTGATTTAACTATAATTTTTGTTTTTTATTTATTTTTACTAGTTCAACTAGATAACATAGCTAACTTGTATCTTGCAAGGTTGTTCTTTGGTTAATTTAGTCATTTGTTAGACAGTGCATTGTGGTGATAGGATATGTATAATAAATGTGGATCCCAGCAAATAAAAAGTATAATTGATCTATTTAATCTATTTTTAAATTGAAGAGGCTGACATGTGAAACAATTTGAGACTGACTTTTGACCAAAAAACTGAAGTCATGATTTTAATAGTTGTTATTTAGAATACAGTGAAGAATTTCAGCTGCATAACTCATGTTCATGGCTCTTAAAAAAATGTTGACGAAAGAAGCACATGTACACTGCTGCTCTGCAAAATGTATCAAGGAAAATGTATCTACCCTCTCACAGGATGTAATGTTTAATTAAATGTTTTGTTGAATGCAATTGGTTGCCTTGTATATTTTTCACTGTTGACATTTTTTCTTGACTTAAACTGAGCAGCTTTTGGCATTCATTGATATTCACTTGTTGTGCATGTGTATATATTTATGTGAATGTGTCTTAACATAACTTTAGGATGTTAGTAATTATGACCATAGAAGCACAAGAAAAATATATACAGTATCGGAGCAGTCCCCTTTTCCCTCCAAATTAAACGCACACAAAAAATAATTCAATTCAAGGGGTTTTATTGGCATAAACGTTATAAGAACATTTCCAAAGCATCAACATAAATTTTTAAATACACACAATATATACAGTAATATTAACATTAACAGAACGGGGTGAGGAACCGCCAAACTCAGCTAAAAAAAAAAAACATACCACGGCAAGACGCAGCAAAAGACGGATGCGCTGCTTCAGATGTGCTGCCCAAGCTCTGTTGAAGAAGCACAAAGAAATTGAGTACTGGTCAGCAATGTCACCCAAAGAAACTTACTGCAGCAGATGAAAGGCACATCATGCTTACTTGCCCTGCAATTAGAAGATGTCCAACAGTACCATCAGCTCCGAGGTGCAGAAAACTGGGACCCTAGTGCATCCATCTATCATCTGGAGAAGTCTGGTCCGAAGTGGCTGGCCAATTCCTAAGAAGCAGGTTTTAAGACAGGTTTTGATCCATTTCTAATTTTGACTACTCTATATTATATATACATTCATTTAATTAAATATATATATATATATATATGTGTGTGTGTGTGTGTGTGTGTAATAAACACATTACATATAGTGTTTATCTGTGTGTGTGTGTGTGTGTATATTATATATATATATATATATATATATATATATATATATATACACACACATGCGTGTATATGTGTACACACAAACTCACTATATGTAAAGTATGTGTGTTTATGTACATGTGTATATACATATTTGGGTGTGTATATATATATATATATATATATATATATATATCATTTGAAATGAATCTAAAGTTGTCCTAAAACCTTCTTATTAGGACAAATTAGGTCTTATGAGAACTTTTTTTTTTTTTTTTTTTTGTATTCATGTATATATATTATTAGTATACAGACATACTGTAGGTTAATATTAACCATGGTTTAGTTATAGTAACTATAGTTTGTAACCAAGTACAGTAACCATGTTTTATTTATTTTTTTTGGCAAATGGATTACCATTTGTATTTATTTTTAACTATAAATTCCATGGTTAAACTATGCAAATACTTAACTTGTGGTTACCATTGATTAACAATAATAACCTTTGTCTCTGGATTTATAGTAAAATCATTGTCAGATAAGGGTTGTGTTGTCTGTCCCAGCTCTCCCTAAACCTATTATAAAATATGATTATTTGTCTGCTAAATTACTACTGTAACATTACAATATATAATACTGAAGTCCTTTAAAAAGTATTTTAAGTGATTGTGAGCAATGTGCTGCTGCTGCTGCTTGAGTAAGTTAACAAAGACAAAACTACAATAGCATCTTTACAGATGAAACTGACCTGCACTTGAAACCCTGAACAGTAGTTTTGCTTCTCTGCTCCACCTGTGCGCTTCCACAGTCAACGCTGGATGTGGATAACACTAGTCCAGATCGTGTTTTGATTCAAGTGTACTGACCTACTTTTGATTTATTCGTCCAAAATGTGGCACATTCTGTCCGCGTTTGGCTGAATTATATTTTAAACATATTTTAAACTTTAGTTAGTGTGTAATGTTGTTGTTAGAGTACAAATAATATCTGTAAAATGCTAAAGCTCAAAGTTCAATGCCAAGCAAGATATTTTATTTAACAGAATTCGCCTACAAAAACGACTCGTTTGGACTATATCCCTCTAGTTCATGCAGTAATGATGTCACTAAAACAGTTTTTCTGACTAACCTCCGCCCACATGAATCACAAAAAGGGGGCGTGCTCCGACGGAGAGCAGGAAGAGCTGCATTTGTGTTTGTCACAATGTCGTCGAAATGCTGTTATTTTCATCTCTGAGTCCAATGATCTTTGTCTGGGCTTCCCACGGACGCTGCACTTGGAGATTAATGGTTACAATTTATGTTTAATTCAGTTCCCGAAAATTATAATCCACATGTAAAACTATGTGCAGCACATTTTGCTGAGGACAGCTTCCTCAATCTCTATCAGTTTAATGCCGGATTCGCACAAAGATTATTCTTGAAAGATGGAGCACTTCCCCCTTTGTCTGGAGAAGGCGTTGTTTATGGACCACAACCGGTAAGTGTATTTTATTATTTAAGTTGGTGCTTTTAACAGTTTCTGTAACTTATTACCGAAAGGGTAACGCTGTTTAGCTTTGTTAACTAGATGTTAAGGCTGTGCAAAAAAATCGAATGCGATGTTCATGCGCATCTCGTCAGTAAAAACTCTCCTGTGATTAGAAGTACATCTCCAGCACATGCATTCTAGCCCAATCACGTTTCCAGGAGGGCAGCCTGCTCTCAGCTACTGTCGAATCACAACACAGGAACCGCTGGCCCAATCAGAACTCGTCACGTATTTCTGAAGAAGGGACTTTATAGAACAAGGAAGTCATCAGCCCGTTTTTATGACAGTGAAATCAGCGATATACAGATAGGTGAATTGTGTGAAAAATACTGTGTTTTTTTTTTACAAGCGAAACATGAACACATGTTATATTGTACACTGTAAACACAATCAAAGCTTCAAAAAAGCACGAATAACGGGACCTTTAAAGTTTTTCTCACATGAAAAAATAAACAAACAGAGGTAGCATATTTCGTTAGTTTTTATAACACAAAATACATAATGTGAGTCACTAACTCTATGCTGTCATATCACTGGTAGTTTTAAGCTATATGTGTTTGATTGACTTTGTCAGAACCAATGCCTTACTGTGTCAAGTTAAATGTAGCTTTGGAAAATGTGACCCCTTATTTCTGTGTGAACAGCTTCATGCTCATTCTAAAATGTTGGTAAGTGTGGTTTGGTGAGGCTTGTAAGTCAGTAAACAAATGTAACAGTTTTGCAACATGACATAAAGCATTCATTGAGGTGCATTTACCAAAGGCCTGTGACTGAGCAGATCGTGCAGCTACAAGCAGAGAAACCAAAAGGTCAGATCAGATTCAGATCTGGAAAATAATAAAAAACATACACATCCAACAGAACTAACAAACATAAAAAGCGTTGGAATAGGCATTATTGATATGGAGAAAGGCCCAGTCATTTCCACTGAACATTACTGAAGTGGCTATTAGCAAAACGTTGAGACACTTTTCTTAGTAAACAACACACTTTCACATGGAGCCCAACACACAACAGATAGGAAATAACCTTACCACATCCCTCCTAAACGGACACATTGAACCAAAAAAACTGCACATTTCACATCTTAATGAGGTCAAGCAAACACAAAACAGACACAATCAGAGCACTACAACAGCACTGCCAGAGAAACTGAAAAAACAAGAGTCTATTTATTTTACCAGATAGAGCATCCCTAAAAAACACAATATTTTCTTAATGAGAGAGAGAGATTCTTCTTGTCATTCTTCACCACCACCTGCAGGCATCCTTAATGTCATATCCCAATGAGACGAACACATCAAATACAGTAAATAGACAAGCAACAGGGAAAGTGATTCACACACACAACAACAAAACACACTCACTAACCTTGTGCCTGAAAACTAAAACTTGACATGCCTCCTCTCTCCTGTGAAATCCGCCATTGTGACCCTAAAACTGAATTTGAGTTTAATTAAATACACTAATTGTAAAATGTTATGTGACAGGATCATTTTAAAATTCAGATAAAAAAGACAGATATCTATGGAATTACATTTAGTTCAATAATAATGAACGTAACTTTATAAAACTGAACGTAACTTTTTCAGAAACTATCAAACATATGCCATTACAAAAGAAAAAAAAGCGAAAAGAGAGCACCTGTCCATCAAAAGCTCACTATCCAATCAGAGTAGATCACTGTTAACCCCGCCCACACGAGAAGTTTGTGTCAAAACTCCAAACGAAAAACTGCGAAGCAAAAGCGAAGTCTGTGGCAATGCATTCAGAATCAATGCATTCTGAATGCAATGTGACAGGCAATGCATTCAGAAGAAAAGGGTAAATACTGGGATTTATTGTTACTTTACATTTTCATTTATGCATTTTAAGCAGATAAGCATGAACCCTTGACTTTGGCATCGCTAATACCATCCTCTACTGTTTAAGCTATAATAACACTACAAGTAATTATATGATTGATAATGTCACTCCAGTTCAGTGTTTTTTCAGTGTGTTCATGTGTGTTACCCAGTTTCCTCAGTGGGTTTGAGGCAGAAGTGGAGCTGGTTTGTTACTGGTTGATCTTTAAGACTGTATTTGACTGTCACTGTTCCCTCAGAGTCTCCTGAACTCTGTGAGACAATGGAGACAACGGAAAAGGGAATTAAAAAAGACTGCAGAACACAAGAAGAGAAATTCTCAAGAGAAGAAATGCTTTTCCATGTAATTACAAACAACTGTGAGCAGTGGAGCTTCAAGTTTCAAAAAGGGACACAAAAGCATCATAAAAGTGATTCATGCATGTGATTGGTCTAGCGTTTAGAGTGTGTGTCAGAAATGTAATGCCCCTTTCCATAACTGACTGATCTCAGCTTCTGAGGCTTTATTAGCATATGTAAACATACTGTAATTTCGTCACCGGTTTTGCTGTACAAGTTCAAGCCTGACTCCTACAATAACATTCGGGGAGAAGGCAATGATCGACCCAAACCACGTTTGCAAAGACTTCAGCATGACATTTTACAGTAGGCATGTATAATGTAACTTGCTGAAGTAAAGAAGTCACCGAAATAATGGTAGGACTACAAATTAGGGGTTTTCTTTTGAATAGATTATTTTATTTTGATGTGTACTTTGTGCTTTGTGTCTTTGTCAATTGATTACACTAGATTTTAGATCAATGGAGTGGAGGAGCTATGACATCAGAATCTGAAAGAGTAATTCGCCTTGGTTTCCTTTAAGATTTTCCTATGGGGTTTTATAATGGGTTTTTCTATTAATGAATAAAATAAAGCTTATGGTAAACATAACTTGATGATACTTGAATGTTTTTTCTACAACGTAAATAACATACATCCATACCCAAAATACAAATTTTGAAGGAGTAATGTTCATTTTTGTTCAATGTATGTTTTTAATAAGTAACCACATAAGAACGTTTGGGCTATAAGTAGGCACGGTTTCAAGGTATACCGCCATTTGAAAATGTCTCTTCATATATGTGCTTTACATATATTTAATGTGAGTTATCATGGTCAATTAAAGTTGAATTTGAAAATAGTGAAACAAACCTCATTCAGAATTTAAAAAGTATACTAAATATTGGATTTCCCAAATGAAATGTAAGTCTTAGCAATGAATCCGGATGATTTACCTGCAGGTGATTGACTTATAGACTAGAAGCTTCTGAAAAAATAAATAAATAAATAAATATATATATATATATATATATATATATATATATATATATATATATATATATGTGTATGTATGTATTTTACCCAGTCATTTAAAAATAACACATTTCAGAGCTCTAACAACAACACCGTGATATTGTGAAACCGTGATCATTTTGCTTAAGGTTATCATACCGTCAGAATCTAATACCAGCCCATGTCTAGCTGTAAGTGTGTGCAGTTTACAATGTACAAAAAAACATAAAAGTATCATAAGGTTATGTTTACCCCAAGCTTTATTTTACTCATATGAAAAGCCCCATTATAAAACCACATAGGAAAATCTTAAAAAAGTTACACTGAAGTCATGGTTCCCACACTCTATTTATTGTCATTAAAAACATGCTACATCATCTCACCTCTCCTTTCAGTTGGGCATAAATGAGTCTCCTTGACCCTGGAAGAGCACATTGATGGGAGGAGACAGTGTTTCAACAGTAAGACCATCTGGAAGGGTCCAGTCCACAGAGATAACAGAGCAAACCTGAGCGACTGCATCACCTGATATAGTTTGAAGAGAAAGAGAAACCATTGAGACTTTTGACCAGGAAACATCTGTGCCTGTGAAATCCAGTGAAGAGCTTTACTTTGGGCTGCATGCGGTCTGTGTCTGTGATGAACTGAGCGTGACCAGATCCCTCTCTGGCCATTCCTGTGATGAGGGCGGCACTCGCACCCTCACCAATCCCGAACGAGAAACACCTGAAGACACGATCAGCTCTGTTACTGTTAGTGATGAAGATATGAATGATGCACAGATCAAACCCAGCAGAGCTTTACCTGTGAGAGTGAGCGTGACTTTTCACCAGGTCCAGCACCTTTTTAGTGTTTCCCACCTCTCCATCCGTGAAGACCAACAGCTGAAGACAGAAAAACAAACGAGCCTTAAGTCTTGTTTATGTGACCGCTCTTAGCTCGGTCACATGATCCTCTGCTCACATCGCTCAAGAGATGTTAGCCATTTTCAATCCCACCTTAGTTTTTCTTATATTACAGGTGGCAGTGAAACTATCAGCTAAACTAGCAAGAAGAAGCACTGAGAGAAAGTACTTTGTCAAATATAATGCATCACATGGTTTCAGGCAGGCCACATCAGTCAAGCTCACATCAGCTGATCCTCGTTGGCGAAAAGGAGCAATCCTATTTGAGGCATCATTCAGTTATCATGTTGCTCTGGAGCTAATTAGATGGTAAAGCATCTTTGTCACATCAGGCTAATATTTCACTATTCCATCCATCTCCGAGGGTGTTTTCAGAGCAGCTGGGTTCAAGTTTCCTTTTTATGCTTATTAGCTTATATAGATATGGGCATTTTTGCTTGTTCTTCATTAGTTTATTAGTGCTCTAGCTACGGGATTGGATCGAATCCCTATGTAATATTTGGCTTTGATTACTGTCGATTTGTGTTTGGGGGTATTTCACATTTGATTTGAGGGTTATGTTGCTGCACTCCCTGCATTTGTCATTAAGTAACAGCTGGATAGGAAGTCCTTGGAAGGAAGTCATACCTGTCTGGGGTGGTTAGGGTGATTGCGCAGATTGTAGATGTGTTTTAAAGGCTGGAAAATCTCTGTGCCGCCTATGTTTGCTTGCATTTCCTTCACTCACTTCAGAGCATAATCCATTGTGCCTTGATTGTATTCGACACTCACACTGCAAAAAAATAAATAATAATAATAATGATTTGACATCAATGACGGCATCTCACACATTTCAAACACTAATATCTGAATATCTGTGTATGAGGATCCAGACACTCACTGGAAGAAGGACTCAAAACGAGAGCCAAATCCATAGATATTGAAGTAGCATCCCATGGGCAGACTCTTCAACAGTAACAGCAGAGTGTCCTAAAGAGAGACATGAACGGACAATCCAGTGTGTCTCATCTGAATTTGTGTCAACAGACCCAAAAGTACATTTTAAATCATACCTTTGTGCTTTCAATGCGCATCTGTGCTCCTTTTTCATGATTCATCATGCTGCCCATACTGCTGGATCTGTCAATCAAGAAAATAAACTCTTAATTAAACAGATTAAATCTAAACATTTAATTAAACAGAAGTCACTTTTCAAAAACTACAATTAACGACTCGTTTTGGACTACAACAGATATTTTTCGGGATTTGTGACATCACAAAAAGAAGACAATGATTGTTATCACTATGTAGGAGACACGCTAGCTTTCCCAATAGAGTTGTTAGATGGACAATAATCCGGGTTTAAATCGAGCTCAAATTGATTTAATTTTGATGCAATATTTACACTGAAGCTGGCAGGCGGCTATGGTAAGGGGCATGACATTTCAATACCTTGTTTTTATTATAAAAACAAGAAAGTGTGTGTAGGCTATATAATTAATATTTCTGAGTTTAAGAAAACAAACGAGAAAAAAACGTGACAAGTTCTTATGACATTCGGAAGAACTATATTTTCGGTTAAAATTACATTCATTATAAAACTGAGACAAATCCCTCGCCACGAACTGTGTGGAAAAAAAAAACTCAGCTCTCCAACATTAAAGTCTGATTTTAGGAAACAAACAGGTAACAGGTGAATTCATACCTGATTCTTTATTCTGAGTCACAAGACCGCAGATCTCCATTCTGACGCTCCTTCGGTTTACTTCAAATCGAAAGTAAAGTAAAACACCGATCCAGCTGTCTTGATCTTTACAGGCCGAATAAAATGTCCAGTAAATCTGAGTTTTTAATAATAACAAATGTTCATGGGAAAGGTGAGACGATTTCACGAAGTTGCTCCGTTGCAGTAGCCTGTCAGTAAGAAAGCTAATAGCAGACCGTATAAAGTCGTGCCTAATGAATATTAATTGCTTCGTGCGCCATACAAACCGGTTGGATTCATGAATATTAATTAGGTTACGTTTGGAACTTTTGTTCTCAGCACAGTTTTGAGCTGTTACATTTGAATACCATTTCCGCATTGCACAGATGGTTCTTTATTTAAGGGGTTTTCCTCTGTCCTTTTCAAAACAGTCATTCTAGTTATAATTTCCTTATTTTAAAAGCCATATTTAACAATCCAGAAATTATTCCTGTTGTTCAAAAGGTCCTTGATTGAGGACCAACAGCTCTAATAAATCACTGAAAGACAAAGAAAAGAAGTTCTGTTTACTTGTTTTTTTAATCGTTGATTCAAAATATTTTTAGTAACAGCATTCCCTTTAAATTAATATAAAGGAAACATTAAAAAAAAGAAAAGAAACAGAGGCTATTTTTACTTTGATACATAAAACTCAAATGATAGTGCAGGTCACATAGAATTACAATTTGTGGTTGATTTGAGCAAATAATACAGAATAAATGTTAAAGAAACAAGTAACAGAGTAACAGTAAATGTAACGGTTTCTGTTCTTCTGTCTTCTGAGGGATCAGGATGTAGAAACACAGACGTCTTCAGATTCCCAGAGTCTCTTTGGTCACCTGACATCCGAGCAGGACATTCCCCGCACACACACACTGAGACAGATCACCCACTGAAACACACACATACATATACACACACACACACACACACACACACACGGATCATCAGAACTGAAGATATCTGCTCTAACGTCTCTTGATGAACACTGACTGAATGAATGTGGTCTGGAATGGAGATCTCACCTTTCTGAGAGCCGATCCATGACGCTGCCTTCATGGCCACAAACTGCCACTCCACCTGCTGCTCTATTTTACAGCCGTATAACCAGATCAGAGCCAGGAGAGTGGCCCATACTGACCCATCCACCTGTGTACAGACCATCATCCACTGCATCACTTACTGGACACTGCACACAGCCAGCACTGTCTTATTATGACATCATCACATCTCTCACCTGTGCTGGCTTCTGATTGGTCAGCTCATCCTCCGTCTTCCCAAACACATCGGCCAGTGTGGCGTCCAGATCCCAGCAGCCGGACGCCTTTTGGAGAGAAACCAGCTGCAGTAACAGATCCTTCTGGGGCTCAGGAGAAGCTGAACACACATACACACACATTAAGGACAAGGGTAAAATAAAGAGAGAGAAGAACATCTCTCTCTCTCACACACACACAAACAGGGTTGTCAACCTTTTTACATATTAAGCAAATTAATTACGTGACATGTCTGTGTGATTTGGGGCACCATCCTTACTATAAAACACACTCATGGAAAAACACATAAAACGTTTCTACATATAAAAGCATCTAATTCCCGTACAAACCCCACTTCTGTTTCCTGTTTCAATACATGTTTTTTAGGTTTGGAGCTACACTGTAAAAGTTATGGGCCAAATCAGTCAGGGATTTGGTGTCCTTGTTTTTTGATAATTACATTTGTAGTGTAAGGTAATGGTTTGTTTATTTTATTGTTGTGTGTTTTTTGGCTCTTTATCCTCGGTTGGTTGTTTTGACCTCAACATTGGACAATGTTTGGATTGACATACTACCACAACGTTCTCACTATTTATACAAAAATGCATTGTGGATTATTTTTCTTACCTCTTCTTCGTCTGGGCGCACGATTCTTCGCAAATGGAAAAGACAGAAAACAAGAGAATTCACGTCTCTTAGCAAAACTGAACAAATACATTTTCTTTATAATGTTTCAGATATGAATAAATATTTTAGAAGAAAAATCATGAACACATCTATGATCAGAGCAAAAGAGAAACCATTTGAAAAATTTTAACCATTTCCAAATGAAGTTGTACATCGCAGTGTTGATGCCCTGAATGAAGCTGGTGAAAGAGTGTGTGTGTGTGTGTTAGATTTGACACTTTCTTGTCATTACCAATTCTGAATAAACATCCTGGCCCTTTGAGCGTAAAAACATTGGGGAATCTGCTACATCTGCCGAAAATACGCCAGCACATTTATCTGTTAGGAAATAAACTAAAGTGAACAAACAGAAATAATAAATATGCAAACAAGAAAAGCTTTTTTTTCTTGAGAGACCACATAAGGACTTCACCATCACTAACTAACAGGCACAAACATCCATATGTATAGATACATAATTACAATTATTTAATCTCACACACAAAACAACAATTGTATATTTTCAGTATGTTTCCGCAATAATAATAAAACTACTTTTCTCATAAGATGTTGGCCTCTAAATTCATTTGCATTAACAAATATTAGTTAAAAAACAGCCCTTGCGTCTTATTCTTATTTAATCAATAACATTTAAGAATTCACATGAAAGATTGGTTTTTCGTTCAAAAAATTGCCCACTAAGTTAATGTAATGGGGTAAATATTCTAAATACGCTGATTTAAGGTAAGCAATAGATACAAAACTACATTTACACTACAAAAAAAGTAAAAGTATAACAGTTCTTAGATCCTGCACCCTATAAAGTGCAATTTGAACAGCATTCTTAACATAAAACACAAAAAATTTCACATGCAAACACAACACACACACACACACACACAGAAAAAAAGATAAAAGTAGTCAGTATGATTTATCTCACCACGATTAAGAGACGGGGCTTGACGCAGTTTCCCTAAAACAAATTAAGTTGACATCTTGTTAACGGTCAAGTGGGAATCATTTAGTGTTCTCTGTTTAGTGCTGTGGATGAGGAATTGAATTCATCTTTATTCCTTCACTCTTTCATGAAGCTTTTATTACATTGAGGTGCACTTACCCAGCGGTAATATAGACCTAACCCGTAGAGCGCCTACAAGCAGAGAAAGCTAAGATCAGAACAGATTCAGAGAAACTGCAGAGAACAGACACTTCCTACAAAACTAAAAAAACACGAAAAAAAGCTTTGAAATAAAGAATGATTGAAATTAACATCTTTGGCCAGAAACAATTTTGCTATTTCCTTTGTATTGTTTTTTTGTTTGTTGTTTTTTTGGTCAATGAACCCATAAAAAGAGGTACACTCAGCACTTTTAGTACTCAGTCATTTCCAGTGAATGCTACTGAACTGATGTTGTGACCTCTGTTTTAGAAAAACCACCAACACATTCCTGTAAAAGCATGAAACCCACACAGACTGAAAAGAACCACTTACCACATCCTCACTAAAACAAAAAAAACTGTACATTTCACATCTTAATTAGGTCAAATCAACTCCTCAAATTAAACTGTAAAGTGATGAGAAAAGCATGTGGAGTGGAAATACAAAAACACAGAAGAAGAAGAAGAGTCTATTACCAGACAAGGCTCCGTATTCAATATCTAAAAAATAAATACATTTCACATCAACATGAGCTGCTCACACCAAATGTAAACAGTGAAGGGACAAGGAACAACAGTATTTTGAAACAATAATTTTAAATGGATTTAAACACTTCTAAAAAAAAATAAGAAATCCAATCCCTGGGTAAATGAAATCCTGGGTTTACATTTCGGACTGCTCAATGTACTCAGGGTTAACAATGCATTCTGGGTATTATTGAGCTGCTGTTTCACACTGTACATTCCTGTACCTTGGGTTAATGTCCTTATTTGCATATTTTCTGTAAAGGTTTGCTTTAAGTCATTAACAGTTACAGACTGAAATGCATAAAAATGCACTCTTTCACATAACTAATATTACATTGAGGTGCACTTACTTCACCCACCAGTGACTTATGCTGTGTTCACACCAAACGCGAATAGAGCGTCTGGCGCGAATGATTTCAATGTTAAGTCAATGCAAAGGCGCGTTTACGCGCGTCTGGAGGTCTCGCGGCGCGAATGGGGCGTTAAGCGCGGCGCGGAAGACGCGAATTTGCCTCGTTCGCGCGAATGACGCGAATTGACGCGCGAATAGAGCGTTTCGCGCGAATGGTACTTTTTGTGCATTTAGCGTTTGACGCGAATTCGCGTCTGCCGCCCGAGTTGAAAAATTTGAACTTTGGCGTCAATTCTTGCCGCGTTAACCAATCAGGAGCCTGTTAGGAGTCACTCTTTCAACAGTATGTTCCTACAGCCTCTGGTTGTGCAGGAATAGCTACCCTTCTCCACTCATTCAACAAGGAGGAACGACAGATGTTGTCAGTGAGCAGTCAACCAGAGAAATATGACAAAAGTTTATATTTCTATAGAGACAGGAATAAAAATGACCTATATATATATATATATATATATATATATATATATATATATATATATATATATATATATATATATATAAACATATTAATAGATAAATTTAATAAAGGCCAAAGATAAGAAACGTTTCATTTTACCCCAAACGAATTATATTTTATCTTGAACCACTAAAGATACATCAGAGCCAGCGGCAAATGTCAGAAGTTCTAGCCGAGGTAAGGCTACTCTCGGCGGATACATGATGACGGAGCTCCCGCTGATCGCATGGAGCTCATCTCCGAGATCGTCGAAACACATTTTTTAAATAGACGCTGTCATTATAAATAAACCGCATATTTGAGTTTAAAACAACTACATTCTCGCCTGAAATACTTTTAAAACTACATTTCATGACACAATAACAGTAATATTTTGAAAATTATCTGAATAAAAATGGCGGTTGAAAATGCCTGAACTCCTGCGTGAAGCCCCCCCATGACGCGAATTCGCGTATGTGGTGAAGTTAATTTCACGCGCGAATGAAGCGAATTACTCGCGCGAATGAAGCGAATGATCTCCAAATGGTCAAGCGGCAAACTAGAAGCGGTAGACGCGAATTTGACGCTCTATTCGCGTTTGGTGTGAACACAGCATTACGCTTAGTATCTTTAGAGCTGTCTGTCAGAGGAGCATATGTGTCTACAGGAAGAGAAAGCCAAGGTCAGAAGAGATTCAGATCTGGAGAAACAGACAAGAACAAACACATCCAGAACTAACAAAAAAGAAAAGCTTTGGAATTTGGATGACTGAAATGGACGTGTTTGACATGACATTCATATGACTTAGCAAATACCACAAACACATTCTTGCAGGCACAGGAAACCCACACAGACTGAAAAGAAACACTTACCACATCCTCCCCAAAAAAAAAAAAAAAAACAGTATATTTTACATTGTAATGAGGTCGAATCAACACATAAAATAATTAAACTGTAAAATGACAAGAAAAGCATTTGATATCCTTGCTGTCATGCAAACACAAAAGCACTAATGCATGAAGTGTCTTTTACTATTTTGTCAAATGAACTACTAGTCATGTTTTTAGCTAAAATGAACTGATTAATTGCATTATTTCATTCTGGTATCTACACTGGTAACACTGTGTTTCTTTCAGAACTGTGTCTTTGGCTATTGTGTGGCATCTCACTGTTTTTCCGTGTATTACTCCATGAGTGCTGCAGCTTTGTTGTGCCAAGTTAAATGTAGTTCAACTTCATACCAACTCCCAATTTTGTAACTTAAAAAAAAAAAAAAACGTATTTCATACTTTATAAATTTATTACATTGATGTGCATTTACCTGGTAACGGGCAACATCTATTGACCGACCGATCTACAGGCATACAACCTAAAAGTCAGAAGAGATTCAGATCTGGAGAAACAGCCATGAACAGACACATCCAACACAACTAACAAACAAAATAACTCTGGAATATGGATGGATTGATTTGGACATTTGTGACCCAAGACAAATTTGCCATAATCCTAAAAGATGAAACCCTCTACTTGCTTTACGTTGGTTATTGTGTGGAGTCTCACCGTTTTTCAGTGTCTTACACCATAAATGCTACAGTTTTTATATGTTTTGCCAAGTTAAATGTACTGTAATCTGTGAACAACCCCTTAATCATGCTGTGGTTCGGTGAGGATGGTAAAACAATAATTAAATGTACCAGTTTTGTAATTTGACATGTAAAGAACAATTATTGCTTCAAACATTTCATACTTCACAGAAATATCACATTAAAGTGCATTTACCTGTCTTGTACTGTGGGGCTACAGGCAATGAAAGCAAAAGTCAGATCAGATTGAGATCTGGAGAAACAGTCAAGAACAGACACATCCAACAGAACTAACAAACAAGAAAAGCTCTGGAACAGGGATTGACTGATGTGTGTTTATATATAAAAGAATCCATTTACCACATCCTCTCTACAACAGGGACATTTACATTTTAACAAGCTCAAATCAACACCTCGAATGTTTTAAACTGTGACAAGAAAAGCATTTGAAATTCTGACAGTCGTTTCTCTTGTGCAAACACAAATAAATGTTCCAAACAAATCCACAGCAGAACTGTTTCCCTCTCTCTTTTGAATGAATCAGATGAGTCAATGCTTCATGCTTCGATTTACCATTTATGAAGACTGTCACATTTAAATGAATTGGTTGAATGATTGATTCAATAAGGTCAAGTTCAATCAGGTTAAGTTTCATTTTTAAAAGTATCATTGAAGGTATCATATAAAAATATATATGCATGCATGCGTTTTAAAATTGAAGCATTATTGCAGAAATGAATATGTTTCTTGTATGTAGTGTCTAGCTTTGTAGCATATTGTTTCTCAAACAACCATGTTGGAAACCGCACTCATGTCCACATTCAAGGATGGCATTATTAAGATTTACCAGACTCAACTTGTGGTTTGTGGATTGGTCACCACAGAGTTTTGACCTTAACCCTATTAAAAGTCTTTGGGATGTGCTGGGGTCAACTCTAAATTGCATTCTTTCGACAACATCATGCAACATCACAGCATTTACTTCCAACATCATAATTTTTTGGCAGATATATTGCATTGACAATGAGAGAGTTGAATCACTCTGTAAAGTTCTAAATCCTATAAGTTCTCAATAGGGTAAAGCTCCGGACTCTGTAATAGCCAGTTAATACTGTACAATGCTCCCTGCACCACTATTTTATGAATTGAGCCTGGTGAATCTTGGTGTTGTCATCCTGAAATATGGACATGAGATATGTCTTCCAACATGGTTGTTTGAGAAGTAAAAAGCTACACATTGCATCAGTTAAGGTTAAAAGAATTGTATCAAAATGTATAAAATGCCAGAAACGTGTAAATCCAAGATGTAGGTGATATATATATATATAACAGTTACACATTTTTTGTATTTTCTTATTAACTAGTAAAACTGCTAAACTTCTTATTTTTAAATAGCTAATTTTGTTGCTAGGTGCTTTTTGAATTTTTTTTTTTAATTTGGCAACACTGACAGTTTGCACATGACTCGTCATATTCTTCTTCTTGCTTTACTGCAGATTACAGACTAATAATTGCATTACTGCCACCTATCTCTCTAATGGACCACTGACACTCCTAATTGAGATTGTAGATATTGTCAATGGTCCATTTGAGAGATAGAAGGCAGTAATGCACTTATTAGTCTGTCGTAAAGCAAGAAGATGTCATGCGCCGGCTGTTGAGAACACGCTCAGGACAGTTCGGACAGTTCAGACATTGCGTGAATCAGAGGTATAAAAAAAAACATATAAATACTGTTCAGTTTCTTGCACAGACCGATCGTTTTGTGTCTTTACATATCAATGTATTGTCACGAGCCGTAGAGTTTAATTTGGTTTTGTTTGTGTATGTTTTTTGACTCTCAAAGCCGTGATTCCCATCCACTTCCATTATATGATCAACAGACTGCAACGGTTTGAGTTAAAAATCTTTATTTGTGTTCTACTGAAGAAACAAAGTCACCTACATCTTGGATGCACTGGGGGTCAGTAGGTAAACATCAAATTAAAATTTTTGGGTTAACTACCCCTTTAATTACTGCAGTAACGTTCCAATCCTAAACTCTTCCATTGTTGCTTTTTTCAAAATCAAATTCAAAACAAAATCATGTAAGAGAAGAGTAGTCAATATGATTAATCTTACCATGAGACCTGTCTTGTCGTATATTCCCTGTAAAAAAATATATTTTCACAAACTGTTAGCTGTTAGCTGTTAGCTAGACTCATTTAGTGTTCTCTGTTTAGTTCTCTGGTTTGTGGCTTGTAAACCAATCATTCAATTCAACAGTTTTGTAAAAAGCAATGAAAACAACAATCATTTATTTAAACATTTCATATTTCTATTACACATAAGTGCATTTACCCTTCGGTAAATTAGACCGATGTCTAGACGCCAGGGGTTGAGCAGGCAGAGAAACCAAAATTTGAAAAATATCAAATGTATGCAACAAGAAGATAATTCTCTTAATGGTAATGAAAAAAGACAGATATTCTCACAAGTTCACAATCGTTGCACTAACCGCGTGTCTGCACTCTTCTCTGCTGCAGGGGTCCTTTCACAGTCTGTCTGCTGTCTTTATTAACAGCAATGAAGGCTGTATGAACACTGCTCACTCCTGCCTGAACACTGAGCTCCACCATCCTGCTCCTGATGCCCTCAACATCTGCAGCACCTGACCTCTCCTCCTGCTCCAGAGAACGGATCAGGGTCCGAGCCGCCAGCCGGTGGATGGACAGCCTGCAGAAACATGGAGCAAATGTGTTAGATTAGAAAAGAAAACATTCTGTGTCACTCCAATTCAGGATGTTTCTATGTGTGTTACCCAGTTTCCTCAGTGGGTTTGAGGCAGAAGTGGAGCTGGTTTGTTACTGGTTGATCTTTAAGACTGTATTTGACGGTCACAGTTCCCTCAGAGCCTCCTGAACTCTGTAAGAGAGAGGAAAGACAGATTTTTTATAATATAAACAAAAGAGAGACACGTGTCTCTAATTCTCATTAAAGAAACTTTAAACCATCTCACCTCTCCTTTCAGTTGGGCATAAATGAGTGTCCTTTGACCCTGGAAGAGCACATTGATGGGAGGAGACAGTGTTTCAACACTAAGACCATCTGGAAGGGTCCAATCCACAGAGATATTAACCACAGCGGGCTGCAGAGCAAACCTGAGCGACTGCATCACCTGATATAGTTTGAAGAGAAAGAGAAACCATTGAGACATTTGACCAGGAAACATCTGTGCCTGTGAAATCCAGTGAAGAGCTTTACTTTGGGCTGCATGCGGTCTGTGTCTGTGATGAACTGAGCGTGACCAGATCCCTCTCTGGCCATTCCTGTGATGAGGGCGGCACTCGCACCCTCACCAATCCCGAACGAGAAACACCTGAAGACACGATCAGCTCTGTTACTGTTAGTGATGAAGATATGAATGATGCACAGATCAAACCCAGCAGAGCTTTACCTATGAGAGTGAGCGTGACTTTTCACCAGGTCCAGCACCTCTTTAGTGTTTCCCACCTCTCCATCAGTGAAGACCAACAGCTGAAGAGAGAAAACAGTCTTAAATCTTTGACTTCACATCGTTAGAGTGCATTGTTCAGGTGTAAGCAGAGGTGTTGTACCTGTCTGGGGTGATCGGGGTGACAGCGCTGACTGTAGATGTGTTTTAGAGGCTTTAAAATCTCAGTGCCGCCCATGTCTGATTTCATTTCCTTCACTCTCTTCAGAGCCTGATCCATTGTTTCCTGATTATACACGACACTCTGACTGCAAAGATACACAGAAACACATCTCACCTCCACTGACACATTTCAAAACTTTATATCTGTCAATGATAGATACTAACGGGAAGAAGGACTCAAAATGAGAGCCAAATCCATAGATATTGAAGTAGCATCCCATGGGCAGACTCTTCAACAGTAACAGCAGAGTGTCCTAAAGAGAGACATGGACAGATATTTAAACTCAACAGAACTCTTTGGACTTTCTTAACACACATTTCTGGGCCCAGCAACATTAACATAGTCACTATGTTAATTCTGTGAAGGGATAATCAGTCTTATATTTCTGATTCAAATTAGACAAATCTACCTTTTTGTAACTGACGTTAAAATGTAATTGTGAATATTGCAGACAACAAATACATGACTTAGGTTTTTAAGTCTAGTGTAATAAGTTTATGTACCAAAATTTTACTGTACACAAGTCATTGGTAATTTTTTCAGAATTTAATAAAATCCCAAAACAAACTCAACACCCATTATGAATCTTTATTTGGACATAAAAACATCCTGTAAGTGAATCTTTAATCTTACTTTTGCACTTTCAATGCGCATCTTTGCTCTTTTCCCATAATGCATCATGCTGCCCATGCTGCCTGATCTGTCAATCACAAAAACAAACTCCCCTCGAGTTGCCAGTGATTTCTTTACGTCCTCTGGGAACTCTGGGTACAAACTTATCATGACCACTGGGTCTCTCATCAGAGAGCCTGAAATAAAGAAATAAAGAGTCAGTGACAGCTTGGTCTCTCAATCCCATAACGCCAGTGACCTGCAGGTCGTACCTGGCGGGGCAGTGGTCACTCCTGCCTCCACTATAGCAGAGGGCTGATGGGTATCCTGATAGAACACAAACAGCTCAAAGTCCTTATCAAACATGTGACCAGGACTCAGATTCACCTGCACACATAAACAACACATGCTTCAATCTGCTCTGCTCACACATCCAGATAAACACATGAAGACACACAGTACCGTGGCCTGAGTGTGATCAGACTGCAGGAACACTAGAGGATCCAGAGAGCAGTTGGACTCTAGTTTGGAGATGGGCTTTGGAGAGCTCACATGAACACTGAGAGTCAGCGTGTAGGGAACAGCTCCACATCCTGATGAAATCTCTGAGACGATACCAGCACCTGAACCTGACACGCACACACACACACACACAGAGTGTGTTAGAACCAGCTTCTCTCCTCTAATAAAGTGTGTGTCAGAGCTGCTGCAGTACCTGCTTGTGTGTATCGAGGGTTGAGTACAGCCGGCAGACAGAAGCGCAGCGAGTGGTCGGCCTGCACAGCGAGCTCAGTGATGTAGATGATGGTGACAGCAGCGTTCTGACCCGCCGACAGACACCCCACACTCAGTCTGAACACATCAGGACTCTCAGCGCTCTCTTCCAACAGAAACGCCTGCTGACCCGAACTCACAGCATCATCATACTGATCCCTCGCCTGCAAGATACGGTTTAATTAAAAAGTGACGTGTAGTATGAATAAACAAATCTATGTCCTGCAGATTTCTATTTGGACTCACGCTTTCTCTGTCCTGCACCTCCGCCACAATCTCCTGCTCTCCGATCTTGGCACTGAAGTGGCAGACAGCAGCATCAGCAGGCAGAGGGAAGACGAACAAGGCCTCCAGGGGGCGCTCTTCCTCATTCACATACTGCAGAGTGGAGGAGACTGTGGCTACATGATCCTGAACCCGAACCTGCACCGAGATGCTCTTCAGAGGCACTGAGTCACACAACAACAACAACACAACAAATACAGAAGAACATCATCACAAAAACAAAAGAAAACATCACAGATATATCTCATACATCTCTGATTAAATTTTTTTTTTATTAGACATTAATAACATGAACGCATACTGTAAATATATCATTAAAAAATTGTGACCAAATAAGAATGTAACATGGGACAACTTGCTTCATATGACATGTATAAAAAATACACTTCTTAAGACAGGACAACATATTTCAGCCACCAGAAACACCAGAGCCACACCATGTTTTCAATGTGGAACTAGGCACAGCTAGAAAGTGCTTCTTCTCAAACCTTATAAAAAGTAACTTAAACTGTTTGCGCTGTCAATCATAACATACTTCTAGAGAGACTGGAAAACAGGGTTGGGCTTTCTGGGATGGTACTCAAATGGTTCAGGTCATACTTAGAAGGGAGAGGTTATTATGTGAGTCTAGGAGAGCATAAGTCTAACTGGACGTCAATGACATGTGGAGTCCCACAAGGCTCAATTCTTGCACCGCTCTTGTTTAACCTGTATATGCTTACACTTAATCAAATAATGAGAAAGAACCAAATTGCCGATCTATCACAGCTATGCAGATTATACCCAATTTTATCTATCCTTATCGCCTACTGACTTAAGGCCCACTGACTCCCTCTGCCTGACTGAAGACATTGCATTTGGAAACTAAGATGAAGTTCTCAAGGTGAATGCATGCCTTGACTCTATGGGCCAAACAATTAAAAATCAATTCAAGAAACTTGGTGTGATTATTGAGTCAGACCTTGGTTTCTGCAGTCAAACAAATCTATGAATCAAATTTGCAATCAAGATGTTTTGTTTCCAGTCAAGACTTGGGAGAAACTCATTCATGCCTTGATTACCAGCAGGGTGGACTATTGTAATGGACTCCTGACCAGCTTTCTCATAAACAACATTAGACAGCTGCAGCTCATCCAGAACAGTGCTGCCAAGATTCAGACTAGAACCTGAAAATCTGTGCATATCACGCCAGAATTCAGAGGTTCTTACACTGGCTTCCAGTTACATTTAAGATTGATTTTAAAGTAATTACTAATTTATAAATCACTGAATGGGCTAGGACCTCAAAAAACATTGCAGATATGCTCATTGAATACACAGACCACTCAAATCATTAGGATCAAGTCAGTTAGAAATACCAATGGTTCACTCAAAGCAAGAGGAGCTATCGGTCTTTGTCAGTCATGTGTGTTTATTATGTGTGACGTCACTGATGTGTTGCTGCCTCCAACCTATGACTTAAATAATACTATTTTGTTTACGGTACAAAAAATGATATCATTTACTTATGATATCATTTACAGGAACTGGTAGTTTTGGCACTGTGTGCCGGTGCCAAGTTCTGTTGGAAAATGAAATCTGCATCTCCATAAAGTTGGTCAGCAGCAGGAAGCATGAAGTGCTCTAAAACTTCCTGGTATATGGCTGTGTTGACCTTGGACCTCAGAAAACACAGTGGACCAACACCAGCAGATGACATGGCACCGCAAACCATCACTGACTGTGGAAACTTTACATTGGACCTCAAGCAACGTGGATTGTGTGCCTCACCTCTCTTTCTGAAGACTCTGGGACCCTGATTTCCAAAGGAAATGCAAAATTTACTTTACATTTATTCATTTAGCTGACGCTTTTATCCAAAGCGACTTACAATTGGTATATATGTCAGAGGTCGCACGCCTCTGGAACAACTATGGTTTAAGTGTCTTGCTCAGGGATACGTTGGTGTCTCACAGTGGATTCAAACCCGGGTTCTCACACCAAAGACATGTGTCTTATCCACTGCACCAACACCACCCAACTTACTTTCATCAGAGAACATAACTTTGGACCACTCAGCAGCAGTCCAGTTCTTTTTGAACGCTGTCTGTTGTTCAAGAGAGGCTTGACACAAGGAATGCGAAGCTGAAACCCATGTCTTGCATATGTCTGTGTGTAGTGGTTCTTGAAGCACTGACTCCAGCTGCAGTCCACTCTTAGTGAATCTCCCCCACATTTTTGAATGGATTTTGTTCCACATTCCTCTCCAGGGTGCGGTTATCCCTATTGCTTGTACACTTTTCTTCTACCCTTCTAGCTCTGTGAACAGCCAGCCTCTTTTGCAATGACCTTTTCTGTCGTGCCTTCCTTGGGCAAGGTGTCAATGGTCGTCTTTTAGACAAGTCAGCAGTCTTCCCCATGATTGTGTAGCCTACAGAACTAGACTGAGAGATCATTGAAAGGCTTTGCAGGAGTTATGACTTAATTAACTGATTAGAGTGTGGCACCAGGTGTCTTCAATATTGAACCTTTTCACAAAATTCTAATTTTCTGAGATACTGAATTTGGGATTTTCCTTAGTTGACAACTTTTTGATGATATTCTAATTATGTGACAAGCACCTGTATTGTTTTTTTAAGTTGAAGAGTCTATGATTGTGCCAAACATTTCTGATAACCATTTTTATGAGTATTCTTAGAAGTGTCAAATGATCTGTCTAATATAATGAATAGTGCCATGATGCTTGTAAAGATGAAACAGTTGGGCACACACACACACTAATTTCTCTGTGAAAATCTCTAAACAGTCGATCACTGCTACAATGCATCAAAAGGACTCCACAAACTAGTGAAGCATTGTGCAGGTGGATCTAATCTGAGATGCATAAGGTTAACAGAAGTATTTTAAATGAAGTGTGTCTGAAAGTCTATTCTTTAGCGCTGAAGTTTTCTAAGCGCGTGAACGCTCCATCACGTGAAATGCGCCTGGACAGAGAATGTAGTGCGCTGCTCAGTTGTTCGCGCGCTCAGGGATGACGAGAGAAAACGCTGAGACCCTTTTCTTTACTTTTGTGTGCGTTTTATGAAAAGCAAGTAAGTTTTTACTACTGTTGCATGCTTGTACTGCATTGTGATGAATGTTTGAGATTCATGTATGTTCATGCGAACTAGTTTTATTTGTTGAACTGCGTGACTAATTAGTGTAGTCATGATGCCAGAGCGTGATATAATATGCAACATGTTTCCTGTGTGCAATAATTAGCCCTCTATATGTCGATTTAGACTTTATTTGTGTTAGTTATTTAGCGATATGCTTCTGTGTTTCAGTGCAGTGCATTTACTGTTTATTTGGTGCTATCTGCATCGAGTGTTATAGTGATACAGTCTCAGGCTGCATAGCCAATTAAAGGTGCAGCGGTATAGATATTAAAAGGTATAATAGTAACATATTTTGTTGCACTGTATTAACATAAATTATTATTTATGTACTGTACTGTTGTGAATTATGACAATGAGCATAGTATAGTATTCCTTTATTTGTTTATTAATCAGTTATTCTTACCATTGCATTATTTCTTTTTCCTTTTCTCTCTGTTTAGACCACATAGACACTTATAAGAACTTGTATATTGGCATCCTGATCTTGAAAATAAAGCTGATAAAAGGATTCTCTGGCCGGAATCTTTCTGTAGTGCTCCCATCCTAAACGAACCACTAGTCCATACTTTACATTGGTCCTTCGAGCCGGATTTGGGTTCCACCGACACTATGGAGTCAGCAACTGATGGTCAGCAACAGGAGTCATCGGACAGACCCAAGAGAGACCCTCGTCCACCTGCACATTTGGCCCAGTACGAAGTCAATTTTTTGCCCTATCAACAGCCTGTGGTCCAAGCCTCTTCTACCCCAGTAGGACAACCAGACCAGGCTCAGTCAACTAGAGTTAGGAGTTTGACAAGTTACCGGTCAGCTGCACATTCACGACGGTCCTCTCAGTTATCTTACGGACTCCATCTGTTTCGAAGTACGTCTGATATACAAGAAGCTGCTTTAGAGGAGGAGATCAAAGGATTGGAGCTAGCTGACTTACAACAGGAAATAGAAGAGGAAAGGAAAGCTGACTTAGAAGCGGCAGCATTGGATGCACAAGCCAGAGAAGGACAGCGGCTGCAAGAGGAAGCACATCTGGCTAAAGAGAGAATAGCTAGAGAAATGGGAAGACGCAGGCGCTTAAAGAAACTCGAGAAGGAGATGCACATTGCCAGTCTTGTAAAGACCTACCTGACAGGGACGAATGATGATTCCTTGTCTACGTCGTCAGCTCCTGCTACGTTCTCCAAGCTACCTCTGCCATCACAATTGGTTCAACAGCCACCTCAGGTGCAATTAATCCCCAAGCAGCATCCACCTGTGCAACAGCCAAATCCAGAGCCAGTTCCGATAACACCTCTCTCCACTGTTCCTACTCCGATATTAGCACCACCTGCTAATCCCGTTACGAGTGCCCAGATCAGTTTTCCTGTCAGCACAGCACCGATTGCAGTACCAGTCTCTGGACTTCCATCTGTACCTGTCTCATTCGTTCCCGTCCTACCCACGGTACAGGCAGGTGGAGCGTCACCGTTGGCAAGGTCTTCTGTCACAACTAATCTACCGTCTCAGAACATAGGGGCTCCAGCTACCAGTACAAGCTTCACAATGCCACCACGAGCAGTTACAGTGGCACCGCCACCTCCTGCAGTGCAGTATACTAACTGCAGTATACCAACTGCAACACCAGTTCAGACAGCATCACCCTTGACCTACCCAGGTATGGAAACCCTGATTGCGACATCTTACGGCATTCCCAAACCAACACTTCCCTTCTTCGAGAGCGGCAAAGAAAGTGATTTCGCACTTTTGAAGATGGCGCTCGACAACTTGATGAATAGTCACCCTCATCTCAGCGAGCACTATAAATTTCAAGTTCTTCTGAGTCAGCTCAAGCTTCAGAGTGCTCTGCAGTTGGCTAAATCATACATGTATGACCCCGCACCGTATACAGCTGCAATGGGAGCTCTGCAAGACAAATATGGCCAGCCAAGACAACTGGTTCAAAGTGAACTGGCAACAATACTCAACTCCCCAGCCATTAAGTCAGGAGACGCAGAGGCATTTGACTCTTTCGCTCTCTCAGTCCAGTCGCTGGTCGGTATGCTGCGCACTTTAGAGGGACCAGTTGGATACGAGCTCAGGTGTGGTTCTCATGTTGACCGTCTCTTAAGCAAAATGTCTCCTTCCCACAGAGATGGATTTGTGGAATATTGTCTCATTCACGGCATCCTGCAGCCAGGTTCAGAGCTCACCTACTCCCTGCCTGACCTCGCTGCGTGGCTGCAGATGAAGGCTCAAGCCAAGCGTCTTGCTAGTCGAGCTACTCTTCTCTACAATTCTACAGGGCCTACCCTTCCAAAGAGAGATCAACGTAGTTCAAAGCCCAAAGATAAAATAGCGTCAGTCTTCCTCTGCTCTGGTGAGACAGCTAACAAGGAGACCTTTCATGCGAAGTCCCAAGCTTTCAAACTCAGTCCTTATTGTCCATTCTGCAACAATAAGGAGCACTACCTTAACTCATGCCCCGACTTTAAGAAAATGTCTACTGCTGAGATTAAGAAGTGGATCCAGGAAGGTGACAGATGTTGGAAATGCGGCCGCGGCCACAAAGCTACAGTCTGCACGCTTAAACGCCCCTGTAAGATTTGCAAAGAGAAACACCTTACAGTCCTCCATGACACCATTCAAGAGTCATCCCAGAAAGTGCTGATGGTCAGTAATCCGAAGCCCATTGTCTACATTGAGCAGCCCCGAAGCCCTCAGAGAGTGTTGCTGAAGGTTGTCAAAGTGCTCCTGCATCATGGAGATCGCACTCTTGAGACATTTGCAGTGCTCGATGATGGTTCGGAGAGAACGATTATCCTCCCACAAGCTGTAGAGCAACTACAACTCTCTCAACATCCAGAGACACTTTATCTGAGGACAGTCCAGCAAGAGGTGAAAGAACTGAAAGGTTCCTCAGTTAGCTTTCATGTATCCCCCATCTTCAAGCCAAACAAGAAGTTTTGGATTCAACATGCGTTCACTGCAAGCAGTCTGAGTTTATCTGAACACACATACCCAGTAGCAGCTCTCCAGAAGCGCTATGAGCATCTCAAAGGACTTCCTTTGACGCCTATCCACAGAGCCCAACCTCTGCTCCTCATCGGCTCTGATATGCCTCAGCTTCTTACTCCTACACAGCCAGTCAGAGCAGGTCCATCTGGCGGTCCTATAGCCATCTGCACAAGGCTAGGCTGGTCCTTGCAAGGTCCTTCTGACATCATACCAGTCTCTTCTCACCAGTCTTCCTGTCTGCACATCGCCACTGAGTCTTCATATACTGAACTCCTCAGGAATGTGGAACGACTTTGGCACATTGACACAGTCCCCTATGTCAGTGAGAAGACTGCAACACGTTCCAAGCAAGACCAACAGGCACTCATCCTCTTACAGACAGCCTCCGAACGTGTATCTGTGGATGGTACCCAGCGCTACGCTACTCCACTGTTGCGTCGTCAGCCAGTCATCCGCCTTTATGCACAGCAAGATGCCGTGATGCCTAACCTACGCAGCACTGAGCGCCGGTTGGCTAAGGATAACGCTCGAGCAGCCTCATATTGCAAGGAGATGGATAAACTTATTCAGTCTGGTTATGTCGCAGAAATCTCTACAGAAGAGGCAGCAAAGTCCACAGAGTCGTGGTACGTACCTCATCATATGGTGCACCACAATGGAAAGGACAGAGTAGTATTTAACTGTTCCTTCTCCTTTAACGGTCTGTCCCTGAATGACCAACTCCTGCCGGGACCAACGCTCGGTCCGACCATGATTGGAGTCCTGATGCGGTTTCGATGTCATGCGGTTGCCATCAGCGGAGATATTAAGTCGATGTTCCACCAGATCCGCTTGTTGCCCAGTGATAAACCACTCTTACGGTTCCTGTGGCGTGACATGCAGAGGACATCTGAACCACGCATATTCCAATGGGAGGTGTTACCATTCGGAACAACGTGCAGCCCCTGTTGTGCAGTCTTTGCCCTCCAGCAGCACGTCAGAGACCAAGAACAACCAGATTCTCCTCTCATGCATGTGACCGAGCACTCGTTCTATGTCGACAATTGCCTCCACAGTGTGAGTAAAGCTGAGTATGCCAAGGTTCTAGTCGATGATCTGCGAGCACTTCTGAACAAGGGAGGTTTCGAGATCCGGCAATGGGCTAGTAACATGCCTGAAGTTGTAGCACATCTACCTCCTGAGGCGCAGTCGGCTAGCAGTGAGCTATGGCTATCCAAGGCCAGTGACAACCTCCAAGAGCCCACGCTTGGACTCTGCTGGGACTGTCTGAACGACACCCTGAGTTACAAACATCGCCATACGGAATCTTCAGACGCTACTCTTCGTAACGTCTACAGTGTCCTTGCCAAGCTTTACGACCCATTGGGCTACATTGTGCCATTCACAACAAGATGTAAAGTGCTGGTTCAGGACATGTGGAAGGCCAACATTAGCTGGGATGACAAGATCCAACCTGCTGACCTTCTGGAGAAATGGTTGAATTGGGTGCAGGAAATTCCCACTTTGCAACATCTCAAGCTGCCTCGTTCCTATGCACCAGCCACCGCCGATACTGCCAGCGCAACCCGTCACATCCACATTTTTTGTGATGCCTCGGAGCGCGCCTATGGGTCAGTAGCCTACATGCAGACGACAGATGACAGTCAACGAGTCTATGTCTCCTTCGTGTTTGCCAGATCGAGAGTCGCGCCCCGTAAACAGATGTCTATTCCACGTCTTGAGCTCAGTGCCGCGCTTACAGGTGCACAGCTGGCTAGAGTGATCGAGACAGAGCTTGCAGTCCCCCCTGAGCACATCACTCTTTGGTCAGACTCCACAGCTGTACTACATTGGATCAAATCAGAATCTTGCCGTTACAAAGTGTTCGTTGGAACACGCGTCGCAGAAATCCAGAACCTGACCAATCCTGTTCAATGGCGGTATGTTGATACTCTAAGCAATCCAGCTGATGATATAACCCGCGGACTCACTCTGCAAGAAATGGTACAGGATCATCGCTGGAACAAAGGTCCACATTTCCTCCATTTGTCTGAGAAGGAGTGGCCCAACATGCCTTCCTCTGAGGTAGAACCAGACACCACAGAGTTAAGGAAGTCTGCCTTCATGGGAACTATGTCCAGCATCTTGCCAACACAACTTCCAGACCCCAGTAAGTTCTCCAACTGGAAAGAGCTTCTTAAGGAAACTGCTAGCTCCCTTCACGGGGCGGCTGATGCTAATACTACAGTACACTTTCCCGCTGCTGATTTTCTGCAAGCAGAGAAGCTGATGTTACAAAGGGCTCAAGAGGACTGCTTTGCTGAAGAATTGAGAGCTCTCAAAGCTGGGCGTACTCTTCCTTCAGACAGTCGTCTCGCATCTCTGTCACCAGAATATGAAGAAGCCACGGAGCTACTTAGAGTTGGTGGCAGGTTAAGGCATGCTGAAGGACTAGACCTGGATACTATCCATCCAGTTATCCTGGACCCAAGCCATCCTGTGACAAAGCTTATCGTCAAGGATTTTGATGAGTCACTACTGCACCCTGGGCCAGAACGAGTTCTTGCCGAGATCAGACGCAGGTTTTGGATTATCCGTGGTAGAGAGGCTATTCGAAAGCATCAACATTCATGTCTGGAGTGCCGGAGATGGAGAGCAAAACCCGATGTACCGAAGATGGCAGATTACCCACCAGCTCGGCTACGACTCACTAAGCCACCATTCTATTCAACCGGAGTTGATTGCTTTGGACCTTTCCAAGTGAGGATCGGTCGCCGCACTGAGAAAAGGTGGGGCATTGTCTACAAATGCATGACAACTCGCTCGGTGCATCTGGATCTATTAGAAAGCCTTGATACCGATGCTTTCCTGCTGTCACTGAGAAGATTCATCTCTCGACGTGGCAAACCGTTCGAACTCCTCATGGACAATGGTACCAACTTTGTCGGTGGAGAGAGAGAGCTACGTGAAGCCGTTGCTGCCATGGCACCTCAGTGGAGAGAGCAACTTGCTGAACAGCAGATATCCTTCCGATTCAATCCTCCAAGTGCGCCACACTTCGGAGGCACATGGGAGAGGGAAGTGAAATCCATCAAGACTGCACTTCGCGTTGTCCTTAAAGACCAGACTGTTCCTGAACCAGTCCTGATGACAATCCTAGTGGAGGTCGAGGGCATAATGAATGCGAAACCCTTAGGCTACTTGTCATCAGATGCCTCTGATCCAGACCCGGTCACGCCTAACCTCCTCCTCATGGGCCGTCATGACTCGTCACTTCCTCAAGCAGTTTACGATCCCAGTGACCTCGGTAGAAGACGTTGGAGGCATAGCCAAGCCATCGCCGATCGCTTCTGGTCATCCTTCATCAGTCACTACCTACCAGGGCTACAAGAGCGCAGTAAGTGGAGGAAGGACGGTAAGGCACTCTCCATAGGCGATGTCGTTTTAATCGTGGATTCCCAACTCCCCCGAGCATCATGGCCTGTAGGACGGATTACCAAGACTCATCCAGGAGCAGATGGACGTGTACGGACTATCAGTGTTCAAGTGAAGGACCGCACCTACATTCGTCCAGTCGCTCGGCTCATCCTGCTCCCAGCTCTGGAGGACAAGGACGAGGAAGAGACCACCAAATAGACTTTCTCATACTCTTCAACTGCCATGTGGACAGTTGGGGGCGGCCTTGTCTGAAAGTCTATTCTTTAGCGCTGAAGTTTTCTAAGCGCGTGAACGCTCCATCACGTGAAATGCGCCTGGACAGAGAATGTAGTGCGCTGCTCAGTTGTTCGCGCGCTCAGGGATGACGAGAGAAAACGCTGAGACCCTTTTCTTTACTTTTGTGTGCGTTTTATGAAAAGCAAGTAAGTTTTTACTACTGTTGCATGCTTGTACTGCATTGTGATGAATGTTTGAGATTCATGTATGTTCATGCGAACTAGTTTTATTTGTTGAACTGCGTGACTAATTAGTGTAGTCATGATGCCAGAGCGTGATATAATATGCAACATGTTTCCTGTGTGCAATAATTAGCCCTCTATATGTCGATTTAGACTTTATTTGTGTTAGTTATTTAGCGATATGCTTCTGTGTTTCAGTGCAGTGCATTTACTGTTTATTTGGTGCTATCTGCATCGAGTGTTATAGTGATACAGTCTCAGGCTGCATAGCCAATTAAAGGTGCAGCGGTATAGATATTAAAAGGTATAATAGTAACATATTTTGTTGCACTGTATTAACATAAATTATTATTTATGTACTGTACTGTTGTGAATTATGACAATGAGCATAGTATAGTATTCCTTTATTTGTTTATTAATCAGTTATTCTTACCATTGCATTATTTCTTTTTCCTTTTCTCTCTGTTTAGACCACATAGACACTTATAAGAACTTGTATATTGGCATCCTGATCTTGAAAATAAAGCTGATAAAAGGATTCTCTGGCCGGAATCTTTCTGTAGTGCTCCCATCCTAAACGAACCACTAGTCCATACTTTACAAAGTGAGAATTTTCCTTAGATCTGATATGAGAAGTAGCATGAAGACATAAAAACCTTAATGGCAGGAGTTCTCAATTCTGGCCCTCGATTTTTTAGTAATCCTGAAGACCTCAATTTGCCTGTTCAGGTGTATTTTATTAGAGTTGAAGCTCAGCTCTCAGAGAAGTGGACTTTATGATAATTGTCACCAAAAAACTATCAGACATCCTAAACCTCGAGTTTACACCACAGCAGTCCGTTTTCTTCTGCGCAAACATAAGTTAAATTCAGTTTGTGTCTCCTCCACGCTGGTGGGTCAGCGTATTAGCTGAATTACTGTGTAGTCACACCTACCTATATGAAATGAAAATGTACAGTAGTACTTTTCAAAAGTGTAAAAAAAAAAAAAAAGAAAAAGAAAAAAAATTTTAATTAGAAATGTCTTTTAGTTGAAGTATTCAGTTGAGTAAAGTACAAACTCCCAAATCATCAGTATTCAATTTCAGTATTGAAGTACAATAACTCTGTATTTCAAATAAATATTTACACCCATGCACAAGATGACTGCATATCATGTCATGGTAAATGATCTGTCACTTCTCCATCACTCCCTGGTTGTCTGTTGTTTAATAACATTGATAATCCAAAACAACATATGGATATAAAGTTAGCTACTTCAGAAAAAAAAAAATTGTGTGATTTACTATCGCAGACTGTCACATAACAAGACAGTAGCCACCCTACTAACAAATCTTGGTTCCCAGAACGTTGTTTTTTAAAGCTAGCTTTTGGTTAGACAGGAAAGTTTTATTTTTGGAAATAGAACGTTAGTTTCTGGTTTGTATAACGTTATTTCAACGTTTCCTTAACGTCAGTAATCCAGCACACACACGACCCAGTGTAACGTCAGTATGGGGCATGGAAATTATCTATATGGACGCCTAATAAGTATTATAAAAACCATATCCTGTTTTATCTATTGTTTAAGTAATAAAAATAATCTGAGCTAATCAACTGCTCATAATCTGTCCATACGGGATAACGTTACCCAGATTTTAAATTTCTTCTGCACCAAATAAATATTATTTCAACACAATGTATGGTTTAGAAAATATGACATTAATTCACGCACACACACACACGCATATATGTATGTGTGTGTGTATATATATATGTACTTGTTTTTCTATTCTGGTGGGGACTTAAACCTGAATACACACAGACTCATGGGGACTCGTGTCACGGTGGGGACCTAAATTGAGGTCCCCACGGGTAAACAAGCTAATAAATTACACAGAATGAAGTTTCTTAAAAATCAAAAAATGCAGAAAGTTTCCTGTGAGGGTTAGGGTTAGGTGTAGGGTTGGTGTAGCGCGATAGAAAATACGGTCTGTACAGTATAAAAACCATTACACCTATGGAGAGTCCCCACAAGGATAGCTGACCAGACATGTGTGTGTGTGTGTGTGTGTAATAGTAATAATATAATATAGTAATAACAGTAGTAATAATATAATAGTAATAATAAAAAATACTTTAGTATATTATTATTATTATTATTATCATCATTGGAAAGTTACAGAGTTATAAAAAATACACTGAGAATAATCATTAGAGAACGTTCTGTATTAGTTACTTTTAGGTTGTTGGGAACGTTATTTTATGGTTACAAAAAAACAGAACAATAAAACAATAAAAAGAACGTTCCCCTTACGTTAGTATTTAGTTCCCCAAAAACTAACGGTCTGTGTTTGCTGTGCATATAAATCCAGATTCAAAACACATCAGTGCAGCCGCGCATTTACTGAACGAGCACCGATTAAGTATCGTCATCTTTACTTGTTTAATTTTTAAATAATATTAACTAGGCTACGTGTTTTTGTTGTTGTGATTATTTAAATGTAAAGCTAGTTGATTTACTATTATGATATCCACTGTAATTACAGTAATACTGTAGATAAAGCCCCCGCATCTGTAATAACACCACAGCTCTTACACATCATGAAGAAAGTTTTAATGTAGTTAATAGTCCAAATAAACCGGTGAATTCATACCTGGTACATTATTCTCAGAGAGAAGGCCGTAGATCTCCATTCTCACGCTCCGTTAGAGGAAATCACTAGAAGACCTACTTCAAAAGTGAATGAAAGTGAAAATCAAACAGAGAAACTACTCTGCTGACGCGTCACGATATTTAAATGAGGCGCAGGTTTGGCTCATGAATATTAAGGTAAGGAGCGAGTACCATCAGATTTTTGAGCCAAACCAATTTTATATGCGTCTTCTACGGCTGATTATTCCATTAATGATAATCATTCTTTGTGCATTAATGTTTTATTGTATCCCTTTAATTACTTTTTCATGATAAACACATGTTGACCAGAGATTTTGCTTTGTCATACAGCTGCCCAAAAAGTATTTATATATCACTGCATTAGATATGTTACTGCTATATGCACTTTTATAAACATACGCTTGGTTATTAACTTTTAAATGCATCATGCAAAAACGTTCTTTGCATGGAGATCAAAACTACTGCATCCAAACTAAACAACTACCATGACAACACAAAATGCAAATATAGCACATCTATAGGAATAAATATATATTGGAATAATGTGCAGGTAATCATTTACAATACATAAAGTACATTTTATTTATATAGCACATTTCCACATAGCAAAGCCATCCAAAAATACATTTAAAAGAGAAAGAAACAGAAAAAGAAACACTTTTCAAAAAGTCAATAAGGTCGGTTTTCTTTTCATGATGTTTTATAAAAAATAATTACAGTAGTCTACTGTTTGAGGTTGACTGAGAATTTTCTATTGAATATTAAGAAAATAATTAATAGAATAAATAATCAAAATATTTAATAGACATTTTCAATATTTATATTATTATGAAAATAACAACAGAAATATTTAATAATTGTATATGCATTGCTTTTCGGTATATATATAAAACTCCTCAAATTTTGCTCTTTGTTCTTTTTTTCTCTGCAAATAAAAAATGAAAAACAAAAATAATACTCACCAGAAAACAGCATACCACAAATGTTTAAAATCAATAAATAATTTCTCTATATGTAGGTGTGAAACAAAGCAGCTCAGCTCAGTGACTGCATACCCAAAAATAAAAATCATTTAAATTATTAATCGGGGCATAAGACAAGCAATACACAGGCACTGCATTTAAACAGTCCCTGCATGAAGACAGTGTTTTGTGGGTGTTTGTGGGTCTTCAGTGTTGTGCGAGTGCTCTCTGGCAGTGGTACAGGATGCAGTCTGGGAGAGCAGGAAGAGGAGAGCGCAGCCACATGGCCAGAGCATCACCGTTCACTCTGCAGTGCAGAAGACAGGGAGCACCGCTGAGCAGCCGACATGCTACGATCCCCTCGGAGCCTGAAACCACAACACATGAACCTGAGAGATGCACTGCTTTCCTAAACAGTGTTTCAACTATTGTCAGTTATGATGCAATTTGAAATGGAACGTAAAAGATGCTAAAATGACTGCACATCACGTTAAACTAAGTGATTTGGTTTTTTTACCAATGATGTCCACTACATGTAGCTGTAGGGCGTCTCTGAGAGCGTTCAGGGTGGTTCTGAGCGGGTCACTGGCATCTGTGAGCAGTTTCAGATTCTGTTTGACGTCATGAGACAGAGTCAGCCAGAGTTTGCCATATTCCTCGGTGGTTAAGACCAAAGGCCTGTGTGTGAGTTCATCAAAATGAGTCGCATACAGTTAGAAAGCTCCAAACATGGTGGTTCACTTTCTTTTTATATTCAGAAGAAAAAAAAACTTAATTAGAAATCTGAAAATCTGAAATCTGTTTTCAGGTTTTTACATCTTTAACCTTCAAAATTCGCCTTCAGAAGATTATTTAGGATGATTTTTTTCTCCAAATAGGTGAAATGTTCTTTACAACAGAGCAAACAATTCAATATAGATGTTAACTATTTTTTGCATGCATATCAGGGTGTATAATTATACTTATTATAGTTGCCTAAAACTTAAAATACTACTACTACAAAAAAAAAAAAAAATTAGGCAACATTTATAATTTTCTATTTTGATGTCATAAAACAACTAAAACTGAGATTTATGCACATCATATAGACATTTCTAAAAACAGACAGAGAAAAACGAAAACTGATTCAAATTACCAAAAAAAAAAAAGAAAAAAAATTAAAAAATTTAAATGTATAAAGGAAATATCAAAAATAAAAACAAATTCAAAATATTGATAAAAATACAATAGCATCTCAATGATACTAAAATCACACTGGTATACATTAATTATTTTTATTAACCAATGTATTTATTATTGTTATATATTTTATAGTTTTATTATTAATTATCTATTGAAAATAAATTACTCCATTCTTTATTATAATTTAGCAGGTTACAAAAAAGATTTTAAAAAGAAAATAAATAATTATTAAATTAGTTATTGGGTCACAGTTTAAAAATAAAATCAATATTTTAAAAATAGATTTATTTACACATAATTAAATCAAATCATTCATTGATTTATTTCTTTAGTAATCATTTCTAACGGTTGCAAGCGAATGTAAAGTAGTTTGATGTAGTTTCAGACATGCATTACCTGATGAAGTCTGCTGTTGACAGTGTCCCAGAGAAGGGGAGTGTGTTTGTGTGTCCCGGTTGTGTTTGATAAGAGACGGTCCCGGTGAAGGACACGTTTGTGTGAGGGTCGTCCATCAGCAGAGCGTAATGACACACAGACGTACTCCTGCCCTCCAGACAGTTCATGACGTTCCCTCTCAAACTCGCCGTCTAAGACAGAAGATCTGCATTACATCTCATTTCCTGTTATATGATATTCGAATAATATCTTGTGACACACCTCCAGCTCGTCACAGGTCAGCTGCACTGCCACATCTTTGATTTCAGTTTCCGTGCAGTTGGATATTAAGATCACAAGCAGCACAGCTTCATCTCTGAACAGGCGGCAGGAGGACAGAGACAGGCTGGGTTCGGAGGTCAGGCGGATGACATCAGAGTGAGGTAGGTCTTTGAGGTCAGCGGGTAACAGTGCGGTCAGATCTGAAGATTCGGGTGGAGGATGTTTATCCTGGATCGTGTTGGGCCGCACTAGAACCAGATCGCCACCCAGTATCTGAGACGTGTTTGTGCGTCTGTCTTCGTTTCGAGCCAGACCATTGGCTGTCGAGGATTTTGGGGTGTGGCTAAAAGCAGATATGGATGTGGCTGGCTCCTCCTCCAGCAATCTGCCGTACAGGAAGCTGTCAGTCGTGCAGTGAGAGGAGGATTCGGAAGACCTCTCGCTGGTGCCTGATGATGATGATGACGAGTGTGGGCGGGGCTTTTTTCTGAAGCGAGGGGGCGGGGCTTCAGATTTTCCCAGCTGAGAGGAAACAAGCAGAGCGAGAGGATATTTAGTACCGTCAATAAAAGAGACTATTGTCTTATAAAATCCATTATTTTCTCACCAGAGACATGGCGCTCCCGGCTCCCAAACCAACAAACAGAGAGGAAGCCAGCTGCTGTTTGTCCTGGTTTTGCGTCGAGGGCTCCGGTTGTGGCTGTGATCTCTCTGCTGCCTCCTGTTTGCCGGAGGACTGAACTGCAGCGCTGGGTTCATCCACCGGAGGTGCTGTTGTCTCTTTCTGACGAAGATACCCATCTTTCCCCCAAACTCTCTTTACACCCTCAAGAATCAGAGCGCTGGAGCTGAAATGATTCATAAAGTTAGTATACAACCGTACCATGTACACGCTACTGTTCTTAAGGTAGGGGTCTGTAATCATTTTTAATATTTTTGAAAGAAGTCTCTTAAGCACACCAAGGGACCGTTCACACAGAACTCTAAAAGCGCTCAGTAATGGTTTTTAAAAAAGCACAGCACAGATCGCGAGGGTCTCAAGAGATGTGCTTTTGAGACGTGATGCTATAACGGAAATAACAGAGGATAGTCAAACAGCAGGATATATAGAGAATATCAGGCTCTTTTTTTAAAGAAACTGGCATTTAAAAACACGCCGCTCATGTACGAGACATTGCAAAAGACACGTGAAATTTTTCACAATTGTGAAAAACATTTTTTCAACTTAAATGAACTGTTTTCTATTTTAATATATATATTAAAATGTAATTTATGTCTGTGATGCACAGCTGTATTTTCAGCATCATTACTGCAGTCTTCAGTGTCACATGATCTTTAGAAATCATTTTAATATGCTGATTTGCTGATTTAAACATTCTGATTATCATCAATAGCACAACTGTTTATACAACTTATTTGCAAATATATATTTTTTTTTAAATTGTCTGTGTTGTTGTCTCTGTGTACTGGAAGCTTATGTCACTAAAACAAATTCCTTGTATGAGCAAGCATACCTGGCAATAAAGCTCTTTCTGATTCTGATTTCTGATTTAATGCATCCTTGCTAAATAAAAGCATTAATTTCTTTACACAAAGTGGTTGTGTCCAATCAAAGGCAGCATGTTACACAGATACCCACCCGGCCTTCTGAGAGAGTTCAGTGCTGTTTCCCGAGAGTCCCGAGCTGACGGACAGAAGTGTGGGAGACGGTCTGTCCGTGATGCTACATGATGACAAACTTACAGGCAGAGAATAACTGTACGGCTCCAGATTCAGTGCTGGAAAACAAAAACAGTCCGTCAAACAAGCTAGGAAAGACAAGAGGCTATAGAGTTTACTGTAGTCTAAGTAACAGTAAGATGAGCACACCTCTGTCCTCACACAGCTCTTCCTGTCTCTGATGAGGGGGTTTATACGGTGCGGCTCCTGCAGCCAATGCCTCGGACACAAACCCATCCAGAAACGACAGAGAAGAGTCAACCTGTGAAGAAAACACACTAACTATTTGTATTGTATTTTGTATCATCAAACAGCTACATCATTCATTCCTTCATTCTACATCATCTTGAAAACAATGTCATAGTTTATGTAGCAACATGACGCAGCACCACTGTTTTCAACACTGATAAAAATCAGAACTGTTTCAAATCAGCGAAACTTGGAGACTTTTATGGCACTTGGTATGTGAACACACAAAAAAAATAGTCAAAAAAGGCAGACCAAAGGAAATGAATGGGAAATAAACTGGAAAACACAGAACATTTTATTTGTGCAATCTACAAATCTCCCAAAATGCTGAAAACAATTGCACAGCAATGAAGGGGTCAAACTCTAAAACATCTAGAGGGCAAAATCAACACACCAACTCACACACGCACGGACACACACTTGTACACACACATACACACCTATAAACTAGTGACTGTGACACTGCAACTAATATGTAAAATAAAATCAATAATTCAACTTCAATGCATTAAAAAAGTGGACAGCAAGGAATGGGTTACACTCTAAAACATCAAGAGTGTAAAACAGATACATCCACTCACACACACACACTCACTCACAGATACACACATATATTATGCATAGAATTATACAAACTCAAATTAATTGGTATAGCCAAAATAAATCATAAGAGTGAAATAAGAGGTTTAAATCCAGGATTAAGCACAGATAAAGCATTCAGTTCATTCTTGTTTCATTTTTATAGAATTTTAATGTTATGTGTAACAAAGTGCTTTCTGTGTTCAGGTTTGAATGTAATAATAATGCAAATGCAACATTTGAAACAACAAAAAATTTAAACCTTGACAAAAAGTAGTTTTTGAGAATACCTTAAGGTTCATTTAAATCCACAATCTAATAAAAGTTAACAATTCTGTATAAAAACAACTAGGAATTCACAAGCCTGGCACCTAGTGGTTACATCATGAAATTACAGGTTTTTCTGTTTTTTTTTGTTGCTCTCACCAGAAGGTGCTATTCTGCCTTCAAAAATTAGATTTTAAAAGCATAGTCTCTATTTCATTTCTCAATGTTTTATTATTTATTTTTTTACTATTTTCAATGGGGGGGGGGTTATCATAATTATTGCATGGCTATTAATTAGTACTATGACATTCTCTAAAAATACAAAAGAAAAAATATTACTGAACAAAAATATATAAGATTGATTTTACTGAAAAAATAAAAAAAATAACATTTCAGGTGTCTGGTCACTTTTGACCTTCCAGACCATGAGTGTGACTCTCAAATGAGGAGCGCACAAGGGTTAATAAGATTAATTCGTCATAATTAGGAGAAGCAATCAGGCCTGTTACCTCCATGCCGCCCCAGGGGGCTCCACGGGGCAGGACCCGCTCATAGAGCAGTGAGTCCTGGGAGAGCTGACGCAGCTCCTGGGCCTGCTGACGGAGCACCGTGTCCTGGGAGGACGAAAGACTCTCAGCCAGCTCCAGAATCAAGTCTGTCTGACCCTCAGAGATCTTGGTCAGCGCTGAAAGAATCCAGACCCGTGTCTCTGAGCTCACGCTTCTCTGATCCAGCAGCTTCGTCAGGAGACAGATGACCTCACGCTGGTCCACCGACTCCTGGAGGGGAGTGTATTCTCCAAGCACCTGAGCACACACACACACACACCACACACACACACACACACACACACACGCACGCACACACGCACACACACCGGTGAACAAATATCTCTTGTGAGTTTCCAGAACACTGATTTCATTTGCTGTTCATTCCAGTAGGGTTTGACGTTTGCATGCTTCTAAGCTAATAATAGGCACAGAAATGCACCACATATAGGGCTTATTTTATCAGTTTTATTAAAAAAGTATGCAATTTATTACTTCTATTACAGGTTTAAAAGGATTCCATCCATCCAAGGAGTCATCCAGCTTTTTTCCTACCAATTATAATGCTGTATTTTACTTTAGCGTAAATGATTTTTTTATATTAACATTAATTTCTAAATATTTATATGAAACTATAAATAAAATTCAATAATATTATATATTAAATTGGTTATCTGCTATAGCATAAAAAAAAACATTTAAATGTAAAAAAAAAAAAAAAAAAAAAATTATATATATAAAATGTTACATTTAATTAGTACTAAAGAGTAAATGTTTAATAAATAACAATTATTTATAAAAATTTTAATTCAATATTAGATATTTATATAATGCTCAGTTGGTCTTAAAAGACGATTAATATTCAGAAAATATCAGATGAAAACTGAATCGAGCTAAATATTGAAAATATTGTCTTCTGTAGAGCTTATATATAAATTTATTTACCTAATAAATGTATTTTGGCGATATATATATTTTTTCCTGAATATTTTTCCCTCAATTCAGTTTTTTAGCCAGTCACTAGAATTTGAATCAGCCTTATAGCAGAATTTGTTTTGTGAATCATCACAGTGTGTGTGTGTGTGTGTGTGTGTGTGTGTGCCGTACACACCCAGCTCATGACCTGTAAGAAGCGCTGGGGCAGACGAGAAGCGTCTCTCTTCAGCACGGTCAGATACGAGTCGACAGCATGAAGCCGTAACTGATCATCTTCCTCTTTAGACTCTGAGCCTGAGACGAAAGCATCCGAAATATAAAACCAAACACCTTCCACTACAGTTTACAGCTCTTAGACTCTCTGTGCGTCTGGTTTACCCTCCGCCAGCACTCGCAGGAAGTTGTTTGGGACGTCCCGTTGCAGCAAATCTCCACCAGTGGAAAAAACATCATTCATTGTCTGAATGAACCACGAGTTATCCGGAGCAAACCTAAGGGTTTTCATAGGAACATACCAGCGGACATTCAACGAATCAGTGTTCGTTTTATAGGAAGTAATGCATGTTAATAAACTCAAAAAAAGGATATTTTTCAGCGAGCTCTGCGACTTTTCCAACCAGATGGATGATGGTGTGCTCGTCGTTGCAACCGTGCAGGAAGTCCAACATCTTCTCAACGATCACGGTCACATTCTGAGCGTTTGTGATCCTGAACAGCAATTCAAGAGTCTGAGAGAGAAGAAAGAGGAGAACACAAGACCCTTGGGTTATTAAATCCGTTATTGAGATTAAATGCGAGAGCATTACATCGGTCGACCAGGTTTTAATGTTTTAGAAGTTGGATTTTCTCTGTGCCTTTGTTGTTCTCATGCCATAAAATAATAGATAGGAATTGAAAATTTGAAATAATGACACAAAATTCATATTTATGAGATAAAAAGTCATATTTATAACCTAAAAACGTACAATTATTTCATCATGAGTCAATAACGATGGATTTTTCTCATGATTATGACAAACGTAGGTGTGCTCTGTTCATCACCTCTCTTTTAATCGTGTAATCTGCGTGGTCCAAACACTCGATGATGGTCATCTGATGCTGCAGGGCGAGTCTAGCATCGTGCTGGACCACATACGTCAAGGCTTTCAAACCTGAAGAGTGCAGCGATACGTGAGCAGGTTCAGAGAGCTCGGGTTAACTAACGCGTGAGAAACAAAAGCAGGAGCTTTACCAAGATATTTGAGGTTGATCTTTGGAGAAAGAACAAAATTTCCAATGCATCTCGCGGCTTTTTCAAGCAGCTCAGCTTTGGGGTGGATGGTGTAGACGGCCTTCACACACTCATACAGGATCGCTGAAACACAACAGCGTTTATTTTACTGAGAGAGTATGGTTCACTTCATTAGAAGAGATGATTTCGATGAGGAGCAGAAATAAAACAAACAAACAAAAACAGTTTTGCATAGTGCTTATAAGATACTAAAGCTGTGTGTGTGTGTGTGTGTGTGTGTGTGTGTGTGTGTGTGTGTGTGTGTGTGTGCGTGCGTGCGTGGGGAAGTGAAATATAAAGTGAGGTAGTAAATCATTAAAACGTTAGTCAAATTAAACAAAAGCTACATAGTATAAAAAATGTATAAAAAAAACAAAACTACTGAAAGACAGATTATGTATTAGTTGAATTTATTTTGATTACAAATTACGGTTTGGTCAATTAGAAAAGATGATTTACAGTTATTAGTTATTATTGGATTAAAAAGCATAAAAAAATAAAAATAAAAAACAGTTCTGCGTGATGGTTCTCAAACACAAAGAATTAGTATTGGTTATAAGTCACTAAAAATATTAAATATTGTTTTTGCTGACTGAAATAAAGCTGAAATAAAACAAAAGTATCAAATAAAAAATGTAAACTTTAACAAAATTAGAAAGGTTTTTCTGGTCAACTTCCTTAAATAAAGTACTTTTAATTAAAACACAAAACTTTAATACAAATAAAAAAAATAAAAAAGCAGTCGTAAAATGAATAAACATTAAACAAATTCTGCATAATGGTTAATCAAACACTTATAAACAAATAGTATCGGTTATAAGCACTGTTATTATCATTAACTTAGGCTAAAACAACTAATTAAAGATTGTTTTCATAAACTGAAATAAAGCTGAAATATAATATAATGAGTATTAGATCAAAGATGTAAACTTAAATGGAAATGAAGACATCAACAACAACCTGAAACACCAGAAGTTTAGTTGAAGAACTAAATTACTGAAAACAGCAGCACTAGAAAAGATGATTTTACCGTAAGTGATGTTGTGGTTCATTTCCGCTCTGCGCAGAGACTCGTCCAGAACGTCATACATCAGCTCACTAGTGCTGAAAAATGACATTACAATTTCAGTTTTTAGTGCATAATGTAAGTGTATAAATTGGCCCGCGGTCCCTCGGTACCTTGGGTCCTCTCTCCCGAGCAGCGAGAGGATCCTGAGCAGCTGGATCTGAAGCCACGGCGCAGGAACGCTGTGATAGTCAAACTCCACCGGGAGTTTCCCCCCCACCACCTGCTTCAGGATAGTGACCAAACTTCCCGTCAGGTCCTTATAGCCGTCTGGACTCTCCTGATGATGAGAAAGACATGCATGATGAGTATTATATGGTATTATATTCTCAGGTTTAAAGCCCAAACTGTGTGCTGAAGACTGACCTTGATCAGCTGTAGGTAAATATGTAAAGATGATGTCATGACACCCGGATCTTTGTCGCACAGGGCTTTTCGAAACTTGCCATGAATGTGCTGGACTTGAGTCGGAGCAATGAGATGAAACTTATATAACGCCAGGACGGCTTTTCTCCGAATGATCTCCCTTGGACAGAAAAGAAGGACAAGAATATGTGACCCTGGAGCTTAAGTCACTGGGGTATATTCGTAGCAATGGCCAAAAATACATTGTATGGGTCTATATATGTAAATATATCAAAACTTAATTTTTGATTAGTAATATGCATTGCTCACCCTCAGATTCCAGATTTGCAAATAGTTGCATCTTGGTCAAATTTTGTCTGATCCTAATAAAGATGATTTATTCAGCTTTCAGATGATGTGTGAATCTCAATTTGGAAAAACTGACACTTAAAATATGAGTTATTATTAGACTGAGAATCAAATTGACCAATATGCAAATTATTTTACCCATATTTACACTTTTCTTAACTGGAAAACTGGTAATTAGTTCAGTAATATTGCAACTTCTGGTACAGTGCTTGAATATGCATTCAGCAGGAAACTAGTGTTCACAGGTAAATTCAATTAGTATTTCTTAAATTAATATTAAAACAATATATATTACAAATATTTATATAAAGTGTTTTGTTAATGTAATTAATATAATTATTAATAATAATAGTCATTTAGAAGTGATGATTCGTTATTCTTATGTTAAACAAAGCAAAAACTTAGTTTATTGGACATTTATTGTTATAATACTAAATAAATATTACGTGCCTTGGCAATGTTTAGTATTAAAATACTAAAACTGACATAAAAGCTGTATACAGAAATATAGATAAAAATGACAAAAGCACACAACAAAAGTACTAAAACTAAAATATAAATGGAAGCTAAAAATATAAAAGGAAATGTAAAATATTACTCAATACTATAATATTATAGAAATAACAACAAAATAACACATAAGTGACCCTGGACCACAAAACCAGTCATTAGGGTACATTTTTCATAAATTGAGATTTATGCATCATCTGAAAGCTGAATAAATCATCTTTCCATTGACGTATGGTTTGTTATGAAAGAACAATATTTGGTCGAGATACAACTATTTGAAAATCTGGAATCTGAGGGTGCAAAAACGTTTTTATATTGAGAAAATCATCTTTAAAGTTGTCCAAATGAATACTTAGCAATGCATATTACTAATAAAAAATATGGTTTTGATATATTTATGATATATCTTATAATGAAAATCTATAATTTTGACCCATAGAATGTTTTTTTTTTTTTTTTTAGCTATTGCTAAAATGCGACTGCTTTTGTGCTCCAGGGACACACATTAGCCATTTTAAAGCCTTATTTATTTGGCTTTTAGATATCTTCAGGTGTTGAAATGAGAAATGAGTTGTGTGTACTGTTTAGGAGTGAATCTCTCGGGCTTACTTTGGATGCGACAGCTTGTCTTCCACCAGAGGAAGGACAGCAGGTATCATGTCTTTGGGAAACACCTGAGCTACAACAGTCAGCGCCATGCACGCTTCGATGAGGTTAGTGCTCTGAAGATCCTGTCACACATGCATGAGACCTTCAGCAGCACATTTTACATAACAGGTCCAAATAAAGCTAACAAGAACCGAGCTCACTTTCAATACGGTGTTTACCAGCAATAACAACAACTCATGTCCTTCATTGAGGAAGAGAGACACCGCAAGGTACCCTAGAACATAAAGAGATTAAAATACACAAACATTTCATCAAATATTGTTATATTAAAATGCATTTTATTCATCGTTTGTACACTGAGGCAGATTGTGGACGCTGTATAAAGTGTGCTGTGCATCTGTGACGGTGAGGCCTGGAAACGCAGTAACGTACCCACTCTCTTCTCCAGCACGCCGCCCTGCTGCGCCAGTTTGATGGCGTGAATGTAGGTGAAGGAGGCATCGTAGCCCAGCATCTCACAGTACATGGCTCGCACCATGACCTCTCTCATCTGCTTCTGTAACACACACACGGAGGTCAAAGCACCAGCTTCTGAGTGACCGTGATGATGGTAACATCTGTATCGCTCACCATAGTAGTGTTGGGAGATGAAACCTGCTCTTTCATGGCAGACAGCTCCTGTTTGATGAGGTTCTCCTCGTCCTGCAAATGAGATCATGCATTGAAATAAAGAGCACTGCATTCTTAAGAGTGGCTGTTATGACCTTGATAGTGTGCATTTGTATATTGTACTAACTTGCTATTATTAATTTTGATGTTGGAAGTGGCCACCTTATTGCTGTCCACTTTATTTATTTTTATAAATATTATGTTTATATTATTATTATTATATAGCTATTAATATTTGAATATTATTATTTAACACATTATTACTAAATATAAAGTGTTTAACCATAAAAAAAAGTGTAATACTGCTTTAAACTGTTGTAGTCCCCCCCCAAAAAAAAAAATGCAAAAAGTTTTCTGTTTAATTTAATTGCAATTTTGTTTTTGTTTTTCTTGGCAAAAAATAAATATCTTACATTTTCCCCTGATTTACAGAAGACAACCAGTAAAATGTAATTCAGCGTAACAAGCTTGTCAGGCATATTTACAACAAAAATCAATTTATGACATATTAAAAGACTAATTACTTTCACACCAAATACTAATAAGTTGTAATTTTACATTTTTAACATTTGCCACTATCCTTGGTTTTGCCCATTTGTCAGTAAGAATTTTTTACTAATTTAAAACACAATAAAATTTTGTATGCTCCATTATTCTTTTAGATATTTTAATATGTACAGGTCAGAATAAGCATGTTGTTTGAATTTTTGCATAAATATTGTGTTACACTGAATGACAATGTAACATTATTTCAACCAAATTTTGACATTTTATTCTCCAAAAACTTATTTAAAACCTTAAAAGTAGACCTTTTACTTACATTTAATGTGCTTTCTATGAACACAAAATCACTTTTGTACATTTTTCTTGACGCGTACATCTTAACGTCTTTGACCCATATAAATAAAAAGTAAATAAAATAAAAAGTTAAAAAAAGTAAATTTTACACAAAAATATTGAACAACCTTTACTAATATTCAATATTAGATATTTATTTATTTAATATGTGGTTTCTAGGACCTTAATAGTGTACATTGGTTTATTAAAAAATTTTGAAAATGGTCCTTTTGGCTGTTCACTTGTTACAGTTGTTATAAATGCAATGTTTTATACTATTTTTGTATAGTATAAATAACACATAATAATATATTTTTGATTTATATATACATATATATATATATATATATATATATATATATATATATATATATATATATATATATATATATATGCTTGCATACACACATACTATTAAATAATTTATTTACTATTTATTAATGATAAAAATATAAAATTATCAATACAAATATTCTGTATTATCAACTATTTTAAAATAATTATTTTTTTTTTTTTTTCTTAATATAGTACTGATTAAATAACTAACACTGAAAGCGAAACCATTCTCTCTAGTGCTTTCCCTGTCAATGTCTATATTTATGCTTCGGTCGGTGATGTCATGTTATTAAAAAGCGAATGATTAACTCACATGTTTAGATGTCAGTTCTGTGATGCTCTTGATGAGTTGTCTTAATCTGTTGGTGATTCTAGCAGCTCCGGTTTGAGAATCAAATAAACCCGGCAGAGCAGTGAGGGTTTTCTCCACAACATCGCTCATTTCAGCACAACAACACAGACGAGATCATACATAAAGACGAGTGTACTACAGAAGGACAGATACATGTACAACAGTCAAAACACACAGAATGAAAACACAAACCAGCATGACTAGACTTTCTCGACGCCTACAGGAAGTGCGCTGCTGCTTTTCAAAATAGAAGTCCCGCGAGCGGTTTTGCAGTTATAGGTTGCTCATCTGCTCTTAAATTTAATTTTTATTCTTTAGCATTTTCTTAAGAGTTGTTGTCTTGTAGTAACTTTGTTATCTGCCTTGTTTTAAATGTGTAGCACTTTGGTTCAATGCCATTGCTGTTAAATCTGCTTTAAAAATAAAAATGACTTGACTTGACTTACAGGAATTATTCACCTAAACATCTATCTAAATGTATGTCTATTTATTAGTTTTGTGTAACAATTCAGGTATTTATTTTAAAGACAACGAAATTAAATATCAATTAGATATATTTGATAATTAGAATTAGATATTAGAAGAATATAAATCTGATAATTTTTTACAAACCTACATAATTTTTTTTATTATTATTATTAATTTTTACAATTTAGTCAATGTACAAAAACATTAAACAATTAAATTAATTACAAATTCTTATTTAAAAAAAGAATTGATTTTGGTTCCAGCAAAAAAAGGGTAATGGTCTTTTCATTTTTGGATGAACTGTCTAATTAATAACTCTAGAAAACTAGAAAACTGTATGCTTTACTGAACAGTTACTATTATTATGAAATAAGTGATTAATTTAATTGCTTAAAACTGATCTAATAACAACAAAAACAACTTCTTGAAACATGAAATAAAGAGACACCACATACATTTAAGCATTTAGAATCCATTTATTTGGTTTAGGTGCAGGGATATATGTGTCGATATGACAACCTATATGATATGATATAATGGTGTATACACTTTGCTACAGTAAGAAAGAACAACTATAATGGCATAGTAATTAAAAGACAATGAGACCATAGCGAGTAAGAGACAATAACTAAATCTGTTCGCTTGCATATTAGAAACAGAGTCCGCTAAACAATCTTTATCTTGACTCATAACAACTCAAGCAGTCAGTCGAGACATCAGGGTCTCTGCTGTGCTTCAACCTCATGCACAGGCCTAAACAACATGGAATATGTTTATATTTTTAGATTAATGTTTTAGATATATGATTTCTTGGATCATGAGCTCAAACACATTCATACACATAAACTAGAACGCTGTCATAGAAACAGAAGCCATCCACACCATCCAAGTCCATCCCATAATACCAAGCATGCCTAATGTGCTGATTAGAGTTGGATGCACTACAATCCCTCTGTATCATATCCTCTACTGAGCTCAACACACTATTACAGTCTGCAGCTTATCCGTGAATCCAGACGTCAAACACAAGCAGAGGTTCAGCAAACATTCAGGCCCAGACCTGGAGAAAGACGGAACGAATGTGAGACTTTCATCACAACACTTAATATACTTTAATTGTGTTGTGACCTTTTTGTCCACTGACCCGTAATGTGTGATCCCAGGATCCCGAGCAGAACGCCGTTCCGTCCGGAGAAATGCGGAGCGTGCTAACTCTGTTCTCATGTCCAAACAGGATGGACACGCGGGTGCCCTTTAAAACGTCCCACACGTTGATGGTGTAGTCATTGTAGCCACCGAACAGCAGCCGCCCTGCAGGAAGATATTAGAATATCACAAACAACAAACTCCTTCAAATAATAAAGCAATCTTGGTTATTCTTGTTAACAAAAAAAACTATATATAATAATAATAATATTATTATTCATAATAAAACATACATGCATGCATACATACATGCTACATACATACATACATACATACATACATGCATACATACATGCATACATACATACATACATACATACATACATACATACATACATACATACACGCATACATACACGCATACATACACGCATACATACACGCATACATACACACATACATGACATGCATACATACATACATACATACACACATACATACATACATACATACATACATGCAAACATACATACATACACGCATACATACACGCATACATACATACACACATACATACATACATACATACATACATACATACATACATACACGCATACATACATACATACACGCATACATACATACATACATGCATACATGCATACATACATACATACACACATGCATGCATACATACATACATACATACATACATACATGCATGCATGCATACATACACACATGCATGCATACATACATACATACATACATACATACATACATACACACACACATACATGCATACATACATACATACATGCATGCATACATACATACATACACACATGCATGCATGCATACATACATACATACATACATACATACATGCATACATACATACATACACACATGCATGCATACATACACGCATACATACATACACACATACATACATACATACATACACACATACACGCATACATACATACATACACGCATACATACATACATACATGCATACATGCATACATACATACATACACACATGCATGCATACATGCATACATACATACATACACACATGCATGCATACATACATACATACATACATACATACATGCATGCATGTATACATACACACATGCATGCATACATACATACATACATACATACATACATACATACACACATACACGCATACATACATACATACACGCATACATACATACATACATGCATACATGCATACATACATACATACACACATGCATGCATACATGCATACATACATACATACACACATGCATGCATACATACATACATACATACATACATACATGCATGCATGCATACATACACACATGCATGCATACATACATACATACATACATACATACATACATGCATGCATACATACATACATACATACACACATGCATGCATACATACATACATACATACATACATGCATACATACATACATACATACACACATGCATGCATACATACATACATACATACATGCATGCATGCATACATACATACATACATACATACATACATACATATATATGTTGTCGTTAAAATTGTAAATAAACTTTGCAGTATCTGCAAAATGTTAATAATTTCACCAAAACAAGAGGCATCATACAAAATGCATGCTATTTTTTAATAAGTATTGACCTGAATAAGATATTTCACATTAAAGACATATAGTCCACACGTCAAAATAATAGTTGAATTTATAAAAATGTCCCCATTCAAAAGTTTACATGCACTTGAATCTTAACACTGTTGTTAGCTGGATAATCCACAGCTGTGTTCTTGTTTTTTTGTTTAGTGATGGTTGTTCATGAGTCCCTTGTTTCTCCTGAACAGTTCAACTTTCTGCTGTTCTTCAGAAAAATCCTTCAGCTCCAACAGATTCTTTGGTTTTTCAGCATTTTTGTGTAGTTGAACATGGACATTTTTATAAATTCAACTATTATTTTCTCATGTGGACTATATATCTTTAATGTGAAATATCTTATACAGGTCAGTACTTATTAAAAAAATAACAGGAATTTTGTATGATCCTTCTTATTTTGGTAAAATAATTAACATATTGCAGATACTTCAAATATCACTCAATATGCTTACCACTGAGGGAGAAATCCACACTAGAGGCTCCAAATATGATGCTCTCTTTAGAATAAATGGCCACCTCTCTGTCTGCCCTCAGGTCATAGAGACGACACTGTAAAGACAGAAAATAAAGATCAAACAAATTAAACACATTTTTTTATTTAACTACAGTAGCTGTGTACATTTTATTAATGAAGTCTCTTCTGCTCATCAAGGCTGCACTGATGTGCTCAGAAATACAGTAAAAACACTAATACTGTGAAATATGTGTTATTTTAATTTAAAACAGCTGTTTTCTATGAAAACATATTTTACAATATATTTTATTCCTGTGATCAAAGCTGTATTTTCATCATCATTACTCCAGTCTTCAGTGTCACGTGATCCTTCAGAAATCATTCAAATATGCTGAAGAAAAACAGTGTTGAAAAGAGTAGTGCTGCTTCATATTTATGCAGATACCATGATATACTTCCATTGTTTTTAATAGAAACAAATGCTTTTATTCAGCAAATATACATGTGACATGACAAACATTTATAATGTCACAAAAGATTCTATTTCAAATAAATGCTGTTCATTCTATTTATCATAGAATCCTGAGAAGAATAAAAAAATGCTCACAAAAAATATTAAGCAGCAAAAACGTTTTTTTACCAGTGTTTATTTGATAATAATAAGAACCAGAGAATAATAAACGAACACTAATAATAATTGAGCATTAGAATGACTTGAATGCATCATGTGAGACTGAAGACTGGAGTAATGATGCTGAAAATTCAGCTTTACAACAAAGGAATAAATGACATGTTAATATATATATTACAACAGAAAATGGCTTTTTGCTAATTGTTTAGATTAAATAAATGCAGCCGATAAGACTTCATTAAAAGCATTTAAAAATCAAAACGTTTCCAAACTTTAGACAGGTAATCATATGAAAATAATGCGAGAAGGGAAAAGACTCACAGTAGCATCATCTGAGCCTGAAGCGAAAGCATCTCCGCTGGGATAGTACCTGCAGCAATAATAAAACACTACTCAGTAACTCACTTAACACCACTTCAAAGTGCTGTAAAGTCCCTTTTAAGACAATCAGATAAGTCGATGACCTATTAGCAATATTTGTAATATTTGTAATTTTTGCTTATTAATATGATTGAATTAGATCATTGAAGGTCAGTAGCAAAGACATTGGTTGATAAAATGGGATTAAAAAACATAAATTAGATTTGCATTTGATGGTTTTTATTCATTTTGAGGAATACTGAATCTGTGCAGTGAAAAGAGTATATAATGTTCATATTTAATCTAGAACTACAGTAAGATCATGTTCACCCACAACGCTCTGCACTAACTCCCGATTTCTCTCAACATGGCAACACAAGAGCTGTCAGTCAAGACATGGGAAACAAAATAACTAGCGTGCAGTGGTGGACAGTAACGGAGTAGCTTTACTTCATTACTGTACTTGTACATTTTTCAAGTATCTGTACTTTACTGGAGTAGTTTTATTTTGAGTAACTTTTACTTTTACTTCACTACATTCCAAAGCATAAGATCGTACTTTTAACTTCACTACATTTCATAAAACATATCGTTACTCCCTATAATATATCACGTGCTCCGACACGCAGAAGCGGTGTCTGATTCATCATGAATGAACTGAGTCTTTTCAAAATAAACTTTACTCAGATCGCGAATCGCACTAAACGATTCGTTTACGAATTGGAATGATCCAATTGCAGCTGTTCTGGAGTCGACCCCTCACTGATTCAAATGAACCGTTTATTTAGTGTGAGTCTCCTGAAGTAAGAACCGGGAGATGAGCGCGCGTGCGTCTGATGTTGCTAAAGTAAGTTATTAATGTTGAAATTTAGGATTAATTATTGTAACTGAAAATCATATTTAGGTCAAAATTGTAAGTTGTTTGGGAACTAAATCCGCTGTAAATAGAGAACTATTTAAGCCCACTGAAATGCTCCAGTGCAAAGCAGACACATCTATCAGTGTCTCCGTGTATTAGGTTAAAAAATAAAATAAAATAACCTTAAACTAACACAGATTAAATAAAATAACTTATGCTTGTCCAAATTCCCCGCAACCGTAATATTAACAGTTTGGAAATGGAGTTATTTTTTACATTATTTGGTCGAAGTTTTCAGATCGGCAATTCGGAGCCTGTTCGCGACTCCGTTGATTCAGATCGGGACTTCGGAGCCTGTTCGCGACTCGGTTGATTCAGATCGGCACTTCGGAGCCTGTTCGCGACTCGGTTGATTCAGATCGGCACTTCGGAGCCTGTTCGCGACTCGGTTGATTCAGATCGGCACTTCGGAGCCTGTTCGCGACTCCGTTGATTCAGATCGGCACTTCGGAGCCTGTTCGCGACTCGGTTGATTTAGATCGGCACTTCGGAGCCTGTTCGTGACTCGGTTGATTCAGATCGGCACTTCGGAGCCTGTTCGCGATCGGTTGATTCAGATCGGCACTTCGGAGCCTGTTCGCGACTCGGTTGATTTAGATCGGCACTTCGGAGCCTGTTCGCGACTCGGTTGATTCAGATCGGCACTTCGGAGACTGTTCGCGACTCGGTTGATTCAGATCGGCACTTCGGAGCCTGTTCGCGACTCGGTTGATTCTGATCGGGATATTGGAGCATGTTTGAGATTTTTTTTAATTCAGATCTGGACATCGAAGCAAGTTTGTCAAACGGTTAATTGGTGATAAATGAATATTTGGACTTGAGGCTTTTTTTTACCTGTCGATTCAGCATGTGCATGGACCCAAACACAAAGGTGGACACACTCTAGACTTAATCATCAGTAAAGCTCTAACTTTTTCATCCATTGTTATTAAGGACGTTATTCATAACCGCTCTGAAAATAAGTAAATATTGTAAGCTGATGCTAACTGTCTAGCTAACAAGCTTGCTGGTGCTAACTTGAGGTAATTTTTATAAATAATGTCCAAATATTTTTATTCAACCACCTATATATATATATATATATATATATATATATATATATATATATATATATATATATATATATATATATATATATAGATTATATCTGGTTAGAAAAGAAAGGATGTGATGTTCAGAACATGGTAACTACAGTAATTATCAAAGAGGGGAAGAGATGCACCCAGTTTGGCCAGGGGTGTTTTTACACCCCAGACAAGGTTTGAGAAGGAAAAAATCATTATGAAAATATAATTATATTTTCCTTAAAATCTTCAGGCCTTATTATCATGTCATATATAACTGTGATGTTCTGTAAAACAACAAACTTTAAAATACTTTGTTCTTACTGGTGAAAATCAGATGGTCATCTCTGTTTTCTCTCAGGTACATCACAGTGTAAGCTTCACAGTGAACACTACTCTCGTAAGTGTAGTCCATATCAACAACAAAAATATATCTTCACTCCATATAGTGGTTATTTTGGAAAAAATCCCAGGTATTTTGAGCAGTAGGATTATATAAAAAAAGTGCTAATATAAAATTAAATTAGCCTATATAAAATTGCAAACATCTATCTTTCAGTACTTTTTTACTTAAGTACATAAAAAATTTAGTACTTTTGTACTTTCACTTGAGTAAAATTGAAAAAGGAGTACTTTTACCTTTACTGGAGTAATATTTTATTATACGTATCTGTACTTGATCTACTCAAGTACTTGATTTGTGTACTTCGTCCACCACTGCTAGCATGACTTATTTAAAAAAATACTAAATATTTTCTTCTAAATTAAAAATATGTTACTTTACTAGTTACTTAAAAAAAAAAGTAATCCGATTACCTAACTTTACACCCAGCATTGTTGACCAGTGCTGTCAAGGCCTTAAAATGTTACTCAGTACGCCTTTTTTTTGCTTTGACAGAATCTGAATAGAGAAGAGGCACTCACCGCACGCTGTTGATGTCTGATTCATGAGTCTCAAAAGACTGGACACACTGTCCCGTGCGCATGTCCCAAACACAAGACTTCTTATCGCAGCCCTGAGAGACGCGAGAACATGTCAAAGGTCACTGTACAGGCACGTTAACAGCTCAATTTAAAGGGACAGTTCACCCAAAAGTTAAATTCTGTCATTAATTACTCTCCCTCATGCCGTTCCAAACCCATTTATCTTCAGAACACAAATTAAGATTTTTATTTGTGTGAGTAATTAATGACAGAATCTTCATTTCTCAGTGAACTATCCCTTTAAGAAAGCAAATATGGTAAATTATAATCTCATGTTGACTGTAAGGTATTGTGTGACATTGTTATTTTTAATGGAAGCTTTGTGTGGTTTGTGTTTGGCATCAGCCGCTCAGTTCCCACCCCTGAAACGAATGTGTTTCCGGTCTCAGAGGGTGCCAGATCCAGACACAGCACATCAGCCGCGTGTCCATGGAAGCTCTGCAGCATCTGACCGCTCTCTACATCCCACAGAGCACACGTGCCATCACCGCTAGACGTCAGGATCTACCGCAAACACAAAACACACCACAACCAGTCAAATGCAAGACACCGTCTCATTATTTCACCACGTATTCACACATACCTGCATATCTGAGTTAGTAAAGCAGCATGCAGACAGGTAGTTGGTGTGCATGGCCACTGATTTCTTCTTAGCGGCGAGGTTTTCATTCTTGTCCAGGGATAGAGGGTACACAGAGCACTTATTGTCCAAGCCACTGCAAAAAACATAATAGGTGTAGTATGTAATATTTACAGCTAATGGGTAATGCAGTCCAAATTCAAAATAATGGAGAGAGTTGTTTCTCCCACCCCTCCGTCCTCACTAGATGCAATGCTCACGCGGGTTGCCAGATTGAAGATATGCAACAGGAACGAGCGCAAATGACAATGGATATTTTTTATTATTTACTAAATGTGTAATTAAAGTTTAAAGTGTGTGACATCTAAATGAAACATAATAAATATTGTTTCCTAAAAACTCCTAAAGCTTTCCAGCCTTTACATAGGTCACAATTGGTGTATTCGGATGTTTATTGCTCAAAGATAGCGATATAATGCTTAGTGAAAGAGCCCAGAGACTTACCCACAAGCCACTGCACATCCAGAGGGGGCGTAAGCACAGGCCATGACCCACGTACAGGGCATAGTCACCGCATGCTCCTGTCAGGACATTTAATATATTAAAACAACCTTATTATAGCTAAAAAAAAAAAAAAAAAAAAAAAAAAAACATAAAAATATAATTCTGTTAGTTGAAAATTAAATTAATGGTAACTGAGACAAAAATAAAGAAACATATTTTATTTCAGCTAGTTTCCACAGAAACATTTTCATTTAGTTTATATTGATGTACTAAAATAACTAAAACTATACAAAATTAATAAAAATAGGTAGACTTAAAAAATGTAAAAACTAAGAGAAATCTCAAAAACACAACTTTATTTAAAAAAAAAGTGTTTTTTTAATGAAAAAAATAATAATACCTGAAAACGGTATCTATAATAGTATCTTCATTAAACGCTGATTATTAGTAATATTTTATTAAAGATCAAAAAGATTTGAAACAGAAGTTAAATAAGATAAATTTTACACGAACATTAGTCAAAAGCATACTGTACACATAATTATATAACAATTATATAATATAATTAGTGACTAATGCTATAGGTAAACTTTAGAAAAGAAAATTTAAGTATATGATATCAATTTTTTGAAGGATCAGGTTCATTTCACCTTATTTGTTGTAAATGCATCCCATACGATCACTTTTCCGTCCTAAAATACAAAAGAAAATTCAATAGTTATTGATAAGATTACTGAATTTTTTTGCATCATTTGAAAAAGTGTGTCACTGTGAAAGGAAATGACAGGGATGGATAAGTGATGAGTGATTTATAGACTGACCTGAGATGAGCTGACGATTCTCCTCTTGTCTTTACACCAGTCCAAACACAGGACTTTATTTCCATGGCCTTTCAGAGTTCGTCTGGTCTTCATGATAAACTGACCCAAAGCCTCAGTCTTCTCCGCCACTTGATGTACTGATGGAAAAGCCACAACATTAATGCCATTAAATTTATTTTACTGTTTTTATTTTTCATTAACCTGCCTGCAGTTAATTGCATCTTATCAAACCATTAGTGAACAAGCCTTAAAAAAATATAAATAATGAATGAACAAGCTAATAAAAAGTAATGAATAAATAAAATGTGTAAATACATAGAATAAATGTTAAAAATACTTAATATATTACACAAAAAAACTGAATAAAAAAAGCTTAAAATGGAATGAAAAATGTCCTTGTTAATTAATAATTAGCAGTGCTGTTATTGTTGTTACAAAAATTTAAACATTATATAAACAAAATATTAGATTACAAACTTACAAACGGTTATTTTGATACACTAAAATAAAATAAAAAATTCAAAGCTAAATAGAAATATAACAATAAAAAAGAATGAAAATGACAAAAGCACATAATAAAATTACTAAAAAAACTAAAATAAAAATCGAAACCAAAAAATATGAAACCACTTAACAATAAGGTTCATTAGTTCATTAATTAACTAATTTAGTTAAAATGAACTACGAATGTACAGAACTGATACAGAATTTACTGTATTAATCTTAGTTCATGTTAATCTCAACATTAACTGATTCATTATTAAAATCAAAAGCTGTGCTATTTCACATTAATAAATGCACTGTTAATTAACATGAACTAACAATGAACGACTGTATTTTCATTTACTAACATTAACAAAGATGAATAAATACTGTAATAAATGTATTGCTCATTGTTTTGTTTTTTTCATGTTAGTGAATACATTAACATTAACGGACATTAATGGATCCTAGAACCTCTTAGTAATGACTGCCTTCTTTCTGAGAATATCATAATGTGATGTCACAACCACCATCATCATCACCATCATCATCATGACCATCACCATCATCATCACCATCATCATCATCATCACCATCATCATCAACATCATCATTACCATCATAACCATCATCATCATCATCATCACCATCATCACCACAACCACCATCATCATCATCACCATCATCATCACCATCATCATCACCATCGTCAACATCATCATCACCACACCCACCATCATCACCATCATCATCATCATCACCATCATCATCACCATCGTCAACATCATCATCACCACACCCACCATCATCACCATCATCATCACCATCATCATCACCATCATCAACATCATAACCATCATCATCATCACCATCATCATCATCACCACAACCACCATCATCATCACTATCATCAACATCACCATCATCATCACCACCACCATCATCATCATCCTCACCATCATACTATCATCATCATCACCACAACCACCATCATCATCATCACCATCATCATCATCATCACCATCATCATCACCATCGTCAACATCATCATCACCACACCCACCATCATCACCATCATCATCACCATCATCATCACCATCATCAACATCATAACCATCATCATCATCACCATCATCATCATCACCACAACCACCATCATCATCACTATCATCAACATCACCATCATCATCACCACCACCATCATCATCATCCTCACCATCATACTATCATCATCATCACCACAACCACCATCATCATCATCACCATCATCATCATCATCACCATCATCATCACCATCGTCAACATCATCATCACCACACCCACCATCATCACCATCATCATCACCATCATCATCACCATCATCAACATCATAACCATCATCATCATCACCATCATCATCATCACCACAACCACCATCATCATCACTATCATCAACATCACCATCATCATCACCACCACCATCATCATCATCCTCACCATCATACTATCATCATCATCACCACAACCACCATCATCACCATCATCACCACAACAACCACCATCATCATCATCACCACCACCATCATCATCATCATACTATCATCATCATCACCACAACCACCATCATTATCATCACCATCATCATAATCATTACCACCTATTTCATCATCATCACCATCAGCATCATCATAATCATCATCACCATCGTCATCATAATCATCATCATCATCAACAACACCACCATCATCATCATCACCATCCCATCATCATTATCATTACCACCTATATCATCATCAGCATCATCATAATCATCATCACCACCATCATCATCATCAACACCACCACCATCATCATCATCGTCTTCCTGAAACCTGCTCAGTTGATCTAAATGGCTAATAACTCCGATTTCCTCTTCAGTCAGGCTTACTGTATGCCAGCTATGGTGTTGACATACAGTATATCTTCATTAAACACACACACACAGACGGCGCTCGGTTCTTACGCTCGACATCGTGCAGTTTGGCTCTCTCCTCCTCCAGCTTCGTCTTCAGCGTCTCAGACTCGGTCTTGAGCGTCGCCAGAGTGTCGCTGGGCTGCGCAGCCATTTCCATGATAAAAGACAAGATTTCGCGGAGGCGAGGAGTGTTTTGATGGGAAGAAGAGCCTGGAGACGGAGGAGAGTCAGTGGAGACGGAGAGCACGGATGATGGCGTGACGTCATGAGGGACGCGCGCGCACTCGCCCGCTCTCTCTCTCTCTCTCTCTCTCTCTCTCTCTCCAGCATCCGTCTGAACCCCCAGAGAGGCGCTCGGATGTGCTTTATTATGATCATTTTGCGCTTTCCACGCCTGCAAGGGCTTCTCAAATCCCTGACTGGAAAACATATGCGCTACAAATTCAGTATTCCATTTTATTACTCTTGTGATACACACCACTTATAAATAATAATAATAGTTATATATATGATTATATGAATTATGATTTTACACACACACACACTTGTTTAAAAAAAGTTAAACATTTTTGTAAGGCCATATTTGGTATTTGCCAATGCTCATCTATATACTATACACTCACACCCACATTATATAATTAAAAAAAATGGTAGTATTAGTTGTTGCACTGATTAAGTGCATAAACTTAACGATATTAAAATGTGCCCTGAAGATTTTCATGACTGTATTAGTTTGAGAATACGCAAATGATCACTGAAAATAATAAGAATTAACTCCAAAGAAAATATTTCAGTAATGAAATAATGGGGAAAATAATAACAAGATATCAAAGCTGAAAATAGTTTAAAAAAATACACAAAAATAAAGTTGCAAAAACAACAATTAAAATGAAAACTGAAAATATAACCTTATAATAAATTAACCTTATCCAGTATATTAATGCTATAATATTATATGAAAGTAAAACATTGCAGAATTGAAAATCGGGAAGGATGAGCTTAATTACACTGATAAAACAATAACCAAAATACTATCAAAAACTGCAAGAAGAATCATTTAAACTTTAGAAATAACAATAAACAATAAAAACATGAAAAAAGTGTATCAAAAATGGTCCTTAAAATATGCTTAATTTTTCTTTCTATTTATTTTTTTAAATGAAGTATAATGCACGCTTGCACTCAGTGAGACTGAGATTACTGGTTGAAAGATTAGTTCCAGGGTTTTCCATCTCTAGTCACCAGAGCATTAACCATAATAAACATAGCATTTGAGAACCAAGAGTGCTAAGAGTGAAGAGAGAAGGACTCATTTGGCAGTTGGGTTTATTGATTTATTTCAGATTTATACAAAAATTCAAATGAAGAGCTATTAGTGGGAATTATTTAGGATTTACAAAATGAAGCGGAGCATTTGAAGTAGGTTTGGGATCTTGAAAAGTATTTTACAGTTTCTGTTCATGGTTGGTCTCGTAAAAAAGCTGTTCTAAAAGAGTTACAATCTTAACAGTATTCATTCAAAATACACATTTAGAGAACATGATTACAATCTTTACAAATAAATCAAAACATACAAGAGCATTAATGAGTTAATATTAGCAAATCAGCTACTGTGCGGTGTTCACATGATGCATTCATGTCAACACAGATGCACGATGATGTTAAGTACCGGTCCTGATATAACCAAGGTCAGAGGTTAAAGGTCAAATGCGAGTGACGAAGCCCAGGCGGAGGTTGCTGGGCACCTGTAGGAGCTCTAGTGCTTGTGGTGAGGAGCAGAAGGGAAAGGTGACCTGGAAACGATACTGTGAATCCATCATCAGCTGAGACGACCCCTCGCGCTCCTGAAGCAACGCCTGTTAACACAGAGACCAAACAAGGGCCAATCAGACGATGCTCCATTCTGTTCATTTCTATTACCATTCAAAAGTTTGGGGTTAAGTTTGATTTGATTGTACGCAAGTTAATGCTTTTATTCAGCAAGGATGCATTAAAGTGACAGTAAAGACCTTTATAATGTCACAAAAGATTTCTGTTTCAAATAAATACTGTTCTTTTGAACTTTCTTTTCATCAAAGTATCCTAAAAAAAAGACAAAGCATCATGGTGTCCACAAAAATATGAACGAGCACAACTGTTTTCAACAATGATAATAACACTAAATATTTCTTGAGCAGCAAATCATCATAATATACTGATTTCTGAAGATCACGTGATACTGAAGACTGGAGGAATGATGCTAATAAAATTCAGCTGTGCATCACAGGAATAAATTACATTTTACAATATATTCACAGAGAAAACAGTTGTTTTAAATTGAAAAAAATATTTCACAATATTACTGTTGGTGAGCAGGAGAGACTTCTTTTAATAAACGAAAAATGGTACCAACCCCAAACTTTTGAACAGTAGAGACCGTGCTTTAAAAAATTAATGAACCTACCTGCACTTTGCGGACAAACGACGGAGTGACGCGCTTTTCAAAATCATCAATGGGTGTGTAGGAGTTAAGGATTTTCACAATCTACAAAACCAGAAAACGGTCAGATTTTATAAATGATAAATTAAAAACTGACATTTTATGGCTGATGTAGCCTTCATGTAAATGAATGAATGGCAAAGCACCTGCACAGGAGAGAGCTCGGAGCATCTCTGCTTGATCTCGGCTGCGTCTTCATCTGTGGTCTTGTTGACTTGAAGAATCCAGGCGACCTGAGAGAGCGGTCCCAGAGTTTCCATGGCACAGCTGCTCTGCAGATCCTTCTCTCGCAGCCACTCCTCCAGATAACTGATGTTACACCTGAAAGAGAAAGACGCTTCATTAAAACAGAAAGACATACTACCATCTGTGCATCCATTTGTATGTGCACAGAATCACTTCTGTGCACTATTCCAGAGCACACTTCACATATCCCACAATGATGCAATGCACAATTTACTTTCCATTTCCAGTGAAATATGAAGTGAACACAAATGAGCATCTCCACGGTGTGAATAGTGCATGATCGTGTGTTTGAAAGAGGCGGATTATGCAAGTTTCTGGTTTTGAATTATCATGGTAGTTTATTAATTAAATTAGTTTGCTCGAATTTAGGACATACTGTAATACAATGAGTGACAGAACTATGTGCATGTTCTCTATTTATGAAATTTATTTTGAAACTTTCCGAAACTTTTTTTTGAGACTTTGGACATTTTTACAACTGTATACAACTCTTTAGCCATGTAAATTAATCATAATGCATGAAATAGCATTAGAAATCCCCTTTAAACAGCAAAGACATTATGTGTCCCTGAAGCACAAAACCAGTGTTATGTCTCTGGGGTATATTTGTAGCAATAGCCAAAAATACATTGTATGGGTCAAAATTAATTTTTCAAACATTAAGCAAAGATCATGTTCCGTGAAGATATTTAGTAAATTTCCTACCGTAAATATATCAAAACATCGTAATATGCATTGCTTAAGAATTCATTTGGACAACTTTAAAGATGATTTTCTCACTATTTAGATTTTTTTTCACCCTCAGATTCCTGATTTTCAAATAGTTGCATCTCAGCCAAAATATTGTCCGATCATAACAAGATGCAAGGATGATTTATTCATGATGCATACACCTCAATTTTGAAAAATCGACTGGTTTTGTGGTAGCATTTATAGTACTACAAAACAAAAACCATGACTTCTGATCAACTCAGTGCATCCTTGCTGAACAGATCAGTAGTGTGTATATGCTGTGCATTGTGTAGTACGGATGAAACAGATGTAGGCACCTGATCTGCATGCCCTTGCGGCAGGAGCACAGGTCCTTGCGGAGCAGAATACTGTTGATTGATGTGGCTCCGATGAGGAAGAACAGCTGTCTAATGACCTGACCCTGCAGCTGCGGCTCCATGCCATGCTGCGTCATGCTGGTGTGAAACGCATCGAGCTGCTGCAGGATGTCTGTCACACTGAACGGCTCCGACCCGCTGTGGTCCCCTCCGTCCTCGTACACGCTGTTCGAGCGCTTACGGAAACCTGTGGGCTTCATGCTGGAGATACCCTGAAGACTCTCGTGCTCCAACATCCCAGGGACTGAACGGAGAGAGCGGATTGGTTAACGAGACGGAACAAAGGAAAATGCATGAAATCGAACGCCAATGCATCCGTACTGATCATGGGGAAGAGCGCGTCCTCCATCACGCTGATGAACTGATGGTAGATGTTGATGGCGAGGTCGCTGAGAATCTGCCGGTGCTCTGACAGGTCGAAGTTCCTCAGGCAGTTCTTGTTCTGGCGAGGCGTGTTGTGCTTCATGAACTCCTGGTGACGGACGGGATAGAAAGGAGCTCAGTGGTTGGTTTCAGGAATGATACGAGTTAATAAGCGTTAAGAGTAGAGAGACTTCACCTCGTCTCCGCTGTACTGTTTGAGACAGTTGAGGAAGTGATATGTGTTCGAGAGCCAGAAGGACAGAACTTCGAAACTCTCCTGGTGACTCTGAAATCATAGACAGCATATAATCATCATCATAAAGTGACGTGCAGCGTGTTTTAATCACATCTCTGAGGATTCTGCAGGTCGGATGTATTCTGATCGTGTGTTTGAAAGAGGCAGAGTATGCAAGTTGCAGGTTTTGAATTATCATGTTAGTTTAAGAACTGCATTAGTTTCCTCGAATTTAGGACATAATACAACGTGTGACACTAATTAAATTAAATTTATGCATTTAGCAGACGCTTTTATCCAAAGCGACTTACAGTGCATTCAGGCTATCAATTTTTACCTATCATATCATAGCATATTTATTTCATTTATAGTCAAAAGAACATTATATTAGCATAATATAAGCAAATTAAGTATGTTTACAATTATTCTATTTTTGCAGTGAAATTATATTTTATTACTGTTTTTATTATTATTTTAATATTTATTGCACTGCTGTATTATTAATATATATGTATATTTAAATCAGCATTAAAGGCAATACTATAATAAAGTAAACATTACCATGTTTACAATATCATATAATCATAGTATTTATTTTTTATTGCATCTTCGTATTTGTTGTACGGCTTATAATCAGCATTAAAATCAGTACAACAAATACTATGATGACATATAAATAAATATATATATTTCTTCATGTTATATTTCTATATTATATTAATACAAATATTTAATATTTTTTATTCTATTTTGATTTTATTAAACAAATTTTGCATTGTAATAATGAGAAATCACCTACACAAAACGCATTAGAGAATAACCCTAATTAAAACCACAATCAAATCATATAAAATCCACATCTGTCAAAAACATCCAGAATAAAACCAGAATCTTTACTTATTGCAGAATATAACTGAGGCTTTCTCTGAAGCACGGTTCACACTCAGAGCACAGCGTCTTACCGTGATCACCTCTTTGATAGCTGAGATGATGGCGTTCATGAGGGACTTGAGTTTGTTTCCGTCATTGAGGTAATCGGCGTGTCTCACACACATGAAGAGGAGATGTGCAGCCAGACCAGGGATCATCAGCACACTCACACCGCGAGGTTTCAGCTCTGCACAGTACACACCAGTGAGTAGATGAGTTATTTCTGCACATGTACACATGCTTTAAGTGCTGGATTTACCCAGTATAAGCGTCCGGATCAGCCTGCTTTCATCCTCCTTCTTGTACTCCAACATGCCCAAGTACTCTTTGGGCACAGCCGGTGCTGCTTTCTGATTGGCTGACGAGGATAGAAAACATGGAGAGGATGAGACCGGATTGGCTAAACATAAAATCGGACGAATGAAAAGAGTTGTACCTGTCGCATGTGTCTGAAGAGCTTTGATTTGGTCTTGGAGTCGTTTTATCAGTCTGTCCTTCATGTCCAGCTGCTCCTCAAAGTCCTGGAACCAGAAGAAGGTTATCGTAAAAATTAGATTAATATTAACATATTGACTTTTTGGATCAGGGGGACACTGATTCTGGTGCCACTAACAGTCTAGTTTTAAAATGAACAAGTAAATGAATTAATAAATAAATCTAAATTAAATAAAATACTTTAGAAATAAGTTTTAAATAATATATATATATATATATATATATATATATATATATATATATATATATATATATATATATATATATATATATATATATATATATATATGTAGTAAGTGTAAGTATATTATAAATATATAACATTAAGGAAAATAATATTAATATTCATGAGGACAACTAACAGTCAAAGTTTTTAATTAATTAATTAATTAAACTGCATATTCATGCATAAATAATAAAGTATTTTTCAAGTATATTCTAAATAACGACTAATACATTTTAAGTCTAAATATATTATAAAATATAAAATAAAAGCATGCTACATGTGAGAAATAAGCTTTTATGAACTATTAATATACACTAAAATATATTTAATAAACAGTATATTATTTATAAAAAATTCAGCTTTCAATTTTGCATTTTCTTTAACATTTTTGTATATCTCCAACCATTAAATTATGTTTTATATTGCATTATGCATGCTTTGAGGCGTGCATATGTTTATTATGCATGTTGTTTTCTTTATGACTAAGTTGCTTTGTATAAATGAATCCATAAGAATGCAAATGTAATCATGAGCGAGCCCTTTCACACACACACACACACACACACCATATTCTCAGCTGTGAGACGTGATGTCTCCTGTCTGAGTTTGTTCTTGGCTTCGCTCTCTGAGAGCTGGGCTTTCTGCAGCTGCTGGTTCTCCTCCTGGAGGTCAGCCACCTGTCTCTCCATCTCTTCTCTTCTCCTCTCGCTCTCTGTGATCGTCTCCTCGAGGTGCCTGTGAACAGACGCACAACACCTGCTCCTTCAGCCTGGTGCCACAGTCTGCAGTGTAAATACAGACTGAGGGTAATAAACGGCTCACCTGCGCTGCGATCGCTCCTCGTCAACAGTGAGCTGAAGCTCGTTTGATAACGCCTTTATTTTTGCTGCAACATAAAATTCAAGAAGTTCAAACGTTATCATAATTGGTCCAACCTCAATAATCTAACATTATTTATTCATATACACTGCTTTAAGTCTCTTTGGCTCACCAAGACTCCATTTATTTGATCAAAACAAAGGTAAAACAGTGATATTGTGAAATATTATTACAGTTTTTAATTAAAATGATTAATTCCTCTGATGCATAGCTGCATTCAAATGTTGAAAACAGTGCTGCTTTATATTTTTGTTAAAAAAAAAAAAACATACACTTCTGATAGTTTGGAGTAGGTGAGACTAAAAAAATAAATAATATTTTTTATTCTTTAAAGACGCATTAAAATTATCAAAAGTGACAGAAAAGACAGATTTCTACTTGAAATAATTCAGCTTTGCTACCACATAAATAAAGCACATTTAATAACATATATTTAAATAGGAGACTTTTATTTTAAAAGGTAATAATATCTCACAACATAAATTCAAATTCAAATAAATGCAGCCTTAGTGAGCATATAACAGACTTCTTTCAGAAACATTCGAAAATGTTCATGATTCCAAAAGCGTATTTCAAACAGAAGCCCTTGAGTGTGACATCACATCCTGTTGCCCATATCCGCTGAGGATAATTAGCATGTGGTTGTATTCGGATGTGCTTGTCTCACCGCTCATCTCCGCGCTCTGATCTTGTAACTGGGTCTCGAGCTCTTGTTTGTGGCGGTTCAGTTCGGACACCTGCTGCTTCAGTTCTGGAATCACCTGCACACAGGAAGTCACCATCATCGCCAGCAGACGTCACACTACGCAAACAAACATCAAGTCAGAAACACAAGCGCTACCATGTTCTCGGCAGAGAGACGGGCCACTTCCTGTCCGATGCTTTGGTTGACGTTGCTCTTCTCTTGAAACAGAGCTTGAAGCTGCTCGTTCTCTTTGTTTAAATGTTCGTTTTTGAACACCAGAGCTTCCAGCTGACTCTTATAAGTCTCCTTTTGCTCCCGCTGCTGAGTTTCCATCACCCTGAGATAGAAGGACAGACAATTTGATGGAAAAATAAACACTACGGACTAAATGACAAAAACTTTAGAGGTTATACTTAGCAGCTTTCTCCATGGCTTCAAAAGCAGTGAGAAGATCAGCTCCATCATCATTATCTAAAGCTTCTTCATTAAGTCTGGAGTTAAAGAGACAATTCGATTAAAGCAAATCAAGAGTGTGCCCAATAACAATCAGCAATCCCAATATTTTCACACACCTCTGGATGAGAATTTCCTCTTTAGCTTCGCCGAGCAGCTGTCTGGCGATCGAACTCATCTTAGCTGAGGGCATTATAAAGGGTAGAGAGGCTTTAGTCGAGTCATTGAAACATCATGTAAAGACGGTCCACGGAGTGTGTTGTGTACCTCTGGCTTGTAGATTCTGAGCTCTCAGGGTTTTATCAGCTTCAGCTCGCTGCATCTGCAGGCTGTTGATTTCTTTGCGTAAATCTGGGATGACCTTCAAATTGAAAATAAATGAAGAAATAAATAGTAATAAATAGTAAACGTCTTTTTAATTTGCAAGAAGTGCTAACTAGTGCTTCAGAGTTGGCAAAAGAATAAAGTTCGTAGTTTTTTTAGTCTGGGTTTTAGGATCTGAAGGACAAAATGCAACAAGTGCATACACAAACAAACAAATAAACAAATAAATCCACATTTCCAAAAAAATTTAAAAAATTTAAAAAAAAATCTATAAAAAAAAAAAAAAAAAAAAAAAAAAATATATATATATATATATATATATATATATATATATATATATATATATATATATATATATATATAAGCATGTGTGTATAAAAATAATCAAATATCAAATAATCAAAATGTACAAGAACATAAATATTTAAAGGAATACATAAATAAACAAATGGAAGAATTCATACAAACTGATTAAAAATGATAGGATTCTTTCAAATGAAGATATCTAAATGAAAATACATAATTTTACATTTACTTAGAATTTTGCATTTATTTCAACATTATTGCATTTCCCCAACCATTTGATTAATAATGCATTGTTTTGTTTGCATTGATTGATTTAATGGATTATTAGTATTTGATTCATATATTCATGCATATTAATTTATTTATTCTTTTTGCATGGTCATCCTTCATGTTAGGCTATGTCTTGCAAGCATTATAATAACATATAACTGCATTATGTACTTGTTCTTAAACTTGGGAAATTTGTAAGAAGCAAGAGAAGGAAGAGTGAGCGGTGTGATGCACCTTGACGTGTTTGGTGAGCTGCAGCACTTGTTCCTGTAGTTCTGCATTGACCTTCTCATCCTCCTCCACCTGCGTCTGGAGCCTGATCCGCTCCTCTCTCAGTCTACGGCTTTCCTCTTTCAGTGCTACCATCTCTTTATCCCAATCTTCCTTCTGGAGCTCACTGTTGTGCTCCGCCACCCTGACACAACAGAGAACCGATTTAACACAAGACAAAGCTCTGACTTATAGCCTAAAAATCTATTATTTTCCATGCAAACAATTTAAAAGTCAGGTCTGTTTCTCACAAAGCAACTTCTGACACCCACTTGTTGACTACTTTTATGTGCTTGACATGTTCACCATCCACTTGCAATAATGTGAGCGGTTTGGATATATTATCATGAGTTCCACGGAGGAAATTAACTCATGTTTGGAAAGATATGAAAGTGAGTAAATGGTTTGTGGGTGAACTATTCATTCAGAAAACACTCTTACTTTCTGAGTCTCTCCTCTCTTTCTAAATCCTCCATCAGTTTTCTCTTTACGTCCTCAAATTGATCTGGAAAACAAATGTTTCATGAGTTACAGTCGCACACTCTTCATGAGCAGTGTTTTAAAGCCAGTTCACTCGTCACCTTGCATCTTCAGGCTCGTCTCTTTCAGTTTCTGCTCCAAAGCCTTACTCGCCTCAGTTAGTTTCTCTTTGTCATTCTGAAGCAGAGCGATTGCCTTGGAGAAGAGAACAAAGTGAGCACTCTCATAAACCAATAAAGTGGGTTATTATATACTTATATCAGTGTTTTTTGATCAACATGACCCAGTGTATGACTTTAAGTGTAATAAAAACACAGATTTGAGAGCATTAGTGCAACCGAAGGTGTCAGAATAAACAATAAGCGCTGCATGAGGTCGAACACATCTAGTATCTTCACCTGATTGGCCTCTTCTGACTTAGTTCTCGCCCTCTCTTCTAAAGCTGCCATCTCATTGGTTAGCTTTCCAAGCTCCGCCTCCAGAGCCTGGATCTTTTCTAGTCCTTGAGCACGAGCATTAGACAAACTGGTGAGTCTCTCCATAAGGCCTCGGTTCTCTTTATTCTAGAAGAAGTGAAAGAAAGGTTTAGTATTTGCAGAGCCACTGCAGAAAATTATATATTTAGCGGGTCTTAATTGTCTTTATTGTACGTTTTTAAATAGTTGACATTTAAATTTAAGCATGTGGCAGTTGTTTTTATTTAAAAGTGATTTACTGTGCTTTCAAAGTATACGCTTTTATCAGCAGTGTGACTTTTATTATTTATTAATATTTTGAATTAGCCTTTATTTTAATATTTTAATTTTTGTTTTGTGTGTTTTAGTAAATTTGCACCTTGCACCTCGTCATTTGTATTATTTTTTGGGGTTGCTACTAGTAGTTTTATTTTATTCATTTATTTATTTATTTTTTTAATAATTTTAATGCTTCAACTTATTATTTCAGTTAATTTCCTAGGGTACATTTCTAGGGTTTTCGTGTAAAAGTTTTAATGTTTTAATCAAATATTTCAATTCTACTTTAACAATCATCAGTATGCGTTTATTTGGAAATCAAACCTATGAGATGCTTTATTTACTTTGAAATAAGTTACATATTCATGTAGTAACAACAACAACAAAAATCTCTTTAAAATCGATTTTTTTTTTCTAACAAGCAGCAATAAGTTTAAATGGACACCGAATAGAGCCCAGCGATCTCAAAAGTCTCCTCTAGAGTTTTAAAAGAGATCTCAATACTATCAAAGTCTGCGATCAAAAGTGAGAGATCTCTATATTAACTCAAACATTTCTCATCCAACCAACATTTATTTATAGCTCTCTAAAATAAATGTGCAATGTGCAATTTATGTGCAATAAATAATTTCAGTTTAATGGCGTTAACATGGATTGATGCAATTAACGTTTTTGGAGTTTTAGAGAGAAACGTTTGAGACAAAGTGCATGACAAAGGAATCTTTCCCTCTCTGTTGTCTGATCGTACCTGCTCTTCTATTTTCTTGCGCAGCTGCTGGACCCGGTACGAGAGCTGCACGTTGATGACCAGCCGTCGCATGGTTTGAAAGCGCCGGCGCGCCAGCCAAGCTCGCGCGTATTTCTGCAGAACCACAGCCTTGTGTGCCGCCACCATCTGAAATAACACACAAACACTCACAATCAAATGAGTGACCTTCATGAAACACTTCACGCAAAATGACAAACTCTGAGTCTCTGCCTTTCTGTAGCGCTTGCGGGCCGTCCATCCTCTGGTGTAGGCCTGGATAATGACGGCTGCCCTCAGGACCAGCTGATAAACCCTCCGGACCAGATACCCACGACAGTGTCTCTGGATCACCACAGCGGCCCAGGCCTGCTTCAGCGCCACAGCTGTTATACAGCGTCTGCAACAGCACGGTGAAAACACAAGACGAGTTCATGCATTGCATTGCAATTGTCTATGTAAACATTCAACAGATTGACATCTTTGGTTGCATCACATCGGCCAATTGTTGTGTCTTGCTGCATTTTAAAATTCAATGCAATTTAATTTATTTGTATAGTGCTTTTCACAATACACACTGCTTTACAGAAATTGCATGTGTCTACATTACAATTTAATGACTAAAGTGACAAACTTGACTTGATGCATCCTGAACGGTCAGGGTTATTGTAATATGAATTAAAATAAACTTCAACTGAAATGGAATTTAAAAAAACACATCCTTTTTTTTTTTTTTTTTTTTGACTTAGTGAAACCACCTGATCAACTAAAATAACTACAACTTAAATAAATCTAAATGCATTTAAAAACGGCATTAAAAATGGCAAAAACACACAACAAAATTACTAAAAACCTGAACAAAAATATAAAAATGAAATAGGAAATATAAAAATGTTAAGTTTTAAAATAATTAAAAATATTAATTAAAATTATAAATAAGGTAATAACAGTTTAAAATTCAATATATGTTTTATGGACTGCTTCTATGGTGCATCTGTGTACATGATTGCTGAAAAGTTTAGGGAGAGTATTTCTTCTTTTCTTTTTTTTATTCTGCAAGAATGCATTAAAAGATCAAAAAGTGACAATAAAGCAATGCATGTTACGAAACATTTCTATTTAAATAAATGCTGTTCTTTTGAATTCATCAAAGAATCCTAAAAAAAATGCATCACGGTTTCCACAAAAATATGAAGACGCATTAACTGTTCTCAGCATTAATAATAATCAGAAATATTTCTTAAAACTGTATATTAGAATGAATATTGAAGGATCATGCGACGCTGAAGAGCATTGCATTACACTTGAACTAAAACTGCAATTGTGTTTAAGATTATTTCTGTATTTCTGGTCAAGAAAGGTTTGAGTTTTGCTCTGGAAACCCTCACCTGATCTGTTTCTTTCCACGCACGTACTGTTGGATAGTGATGGCCGCTTGTCTCATGTGCAGGAACCTGCGTCTCTGCCTCCAGCCCCTCACGTGCTTCTGGATGGTCACGCAAGCCGCTCGAAGATGATCCAAACGCAGCTTCTCCAGGTACGCCACCTGTCCCGCCCGGAAGAAGATCTTACTCCGACCGAACTTGTACTGGTTGGTATCCTGTAACGGAGCAGAGATGGGTTTATTCGGAGCATGGCTGAAGAACACGAGCTGTCAGAGGAAACACAGTGTGCTTGTCTTACAGGAATGAGTCTCTGAAGAACCGTCTTGCACGTCTGCTTCTTCTCTCCCAGCTTCAGCTCCGCCTGGCTCATCAATATACTGTAACGGCTGTAAAACTCTATGTACGTCCATCTGTGAAGATGAGAACTGGACCAATTAGTGATGAGAAGGAAACCTGGGTTGGTTGGATTTTCTGATGTGATTTGATTACTAGTTTTTCTTGAGAGTTTTGTTGAATTTTCCACAATAAAAAATAAATAAATAATAAATAATTTTTTTTTACAAATTCTCACAAAATTGTGTCTAGGTGAAAAAAAGTAGATAAAAAAAATCAATAAATATTTAAAACATAAGATAGAGATAAAATATATATATATTTTATGATGATTTAGATTATTACTCCAGTTTTTCTTGAGTTTTGTTGAATTTTACACAATTAAAAAAATATAATATTTAAAAGATTATCACAAAATTGTGTCTAGGTGAAAAAAAGTAGATAAATAAATAAATACATATTTAAAACATAAGATAGAGATAATAAATAAAAAAATAAAAAAATTATATATATATATATAATTTTTTTTATTATTATTATTATGATACTGTAGCATTATTTTCTTGATATATTTAAACACATTTTCAGATGATTTAGATGATTACTTCAGTTTTTCCACAATAATAAAAAAAAAAAACATTAAAAATTCTCACAAAATTGTGTCTAGGTGAAAAAAAGTAAATTTAAAAAATCTATAAATATTTAAAACATAAGATAGAGCTAAAAAAATCAGAAAAAATAAATTTTCTGACACTGTAGCATTATTTTCTTGATATATTTCAACACATTTTCAGATGATTTAGATGATACAATTATTATTACTTTTTTTATATTACATAAATAGTTTCTGTCATTCCCAGTGTTTTACGAAATTTTAAATAAATGCATTAAATAAAAATGATTAAATAGAAGACCTCACAAAGCAAAAATAATCATAATTATCCTAATTATAAGGTTTCTTAATTATCCTAAATACAGGATTTTCTTTAAGCAAAATATAATATCTTATGATTTTGAAGTAAAATATGACCTCTTTTGTCTTTTTAATATTTATTTTCTTATATTTCTATTTAGCTTTAATTTATTACATTTTTCAGTTATAGTAATTTAGCCAAGGCAACATTTAAGAATTTCATAAGGTTCCGAAAAAACTTTTTTTTATTATTATTTTATTTTCCAATTTTATTTAAACTAAATTGCACTAATTTTAGTTCTAGTTAACAGATGCACTAATATCCTTTACAAATATTTCCCTATAGATATGCTTTCCTTTATACTCCTGTGTTCTGCGTCTCTAGGAAAGTCACAGAGCCTTTACAGAACTGTTCAAAATGAAGTAAAAATGGCAGATAGTGATGCACGGAGAGCTTCGATCACCTGGACGGGTAACTCTGGGCACTGATCCGGATGGTCTCCAGCACACCACAGGCTCTCAGCTGCTGCACCACACGCTTTGAGTCGTACCTGAGCAAACACACACACTAATAAATGCACTGCATACAAAAAAACACTAATAAAATCATTTGGGCTTTGCGTGACTTACTCAAAAGCCAGTTTCTCCTCATTGGGTTTAATGCAGCGCACATAATGAGGTGTTGTAGCATTCAGCGTCTCCATTAACAGGTACAAGGAACTTCGAAACTAGATAACACGTATAATCTTTCAAAATGAGTTCATCAGCCAAGCAGACGCTAATATTGTCTGTGGTTTTGTACCTTGTCTCCTACAGTGGTCCTCAGCTGCTTGTTCGAAGCTTTGACTCTGGGTTGTGCCGGCGACACCTTGATATTTTTATGGCTTGAATTAGTTTCCTCCTCTTTAAAAAAATCTGCCAAGAGAGCATTCTGAAAACAACACAGAAATTAGATGAACAACATTATAATGGCATTAAACCTCATTAAGGGAGCTATTAGATTGATACCTGACTAGTGCGCATGATGTCCACAAGCTCTTCATACAGAGTGTCTCTGTTCTTCTCCAAAAACCCTTTACACTGGTATTCTACCTGAAAAAAAAGTTTAGTTGTTTATGCACCTTCTTTTCCGTTTTTAAGACTGTATAGAGATGTCATAGTCTCTCACCTTATCAGCAAAATGCTGGATCACAAAAGAGTCGTTAGACATTCGGGGTTTCTCAAACAGCGGCCTTGAGCCTAGAAAGTTGTACAGCTTTTGCAGCCAGTTTTTATCAGTGCCCTGCAGGAACTGTGGGAGAGCAAAAACTATTTAGTAAGTGCAAACAATATTCATAATGATCCCTAAATATGGATTTCTTTAAGCAAAGTTTAATATCTTATTTCTTCCTTTTGATTTTGAAGCAAAATATTACCTGGACATGTTCTTGACAGGTTTCATAAAATTATAAAACTGCATTACATCACTTTAGATTTTTTAAGTTTTAAGCTTTAGTAATTTTGTTATGTGCTTTTGTAATTTAACATTTTTTGTAATTTTTTATTTTCATTAAAAAAAATTTTTTTTTCATATTTTGTACATTTTTCTAAATTTTGTTTTAGAAATTTTGTATTTCAACCAAAAAAAAATTATTTAAGTTAAAGTTATTATAAAATGAGACAATTAGGAGTGAAAAAAAAACCACAAAAATGAGATCCTTTTATTGAGATTAAATGAAGATTAAGTAGAAACTCTGGAGACATTTCACAATTTCTCAGCAAATTCTCCTAAAACCTGTTTATCTAAATTATTTGTGTCCTAACCAGGTACATTTTCAGTCCTTGACACAGTAAAAAAATAACTTAGCCAATCAGAAAACATCTGCTGCTTAATATTTAGCAATGTGATGTGCAATTTTGAACCAATGAGATTCAATTGTGGGCAGGGCTCTGTTTAGCTCCGCCCACATTTGAATCTCATTGGTTCAAAATCACAAGCTGCATCTGTAATATAAAACACCATGTTCATTCACGGTTTAAAGCAGGTTAAGACTGAATATTTTATCCTCAGAGTTATTCTCACCAGACACTCCTCATCCAAAAGGTCCAGAATGCCCATCTTAGCCTCGATGAGATCAATAACGGGCTGATTGTCATAGAAATCAATCAGCGTCCAGGGAATATCCTCTTTCATGTACTCCTCCTGCTCCAGTTTAAACACGTGCTGATAGGATGATAATCGGAGACATGTTTTTATAAGTTCCACTACAAATCAAGTTTAATTCGTGGAAAGGTGACACAGATGAACCCACCAGGTTGAACTGCTGCTGCAGCTTCTCGTTGGCGTAGTTGATGCAGAACTGCTCGAAACTGTTCACATCAAAGGTCTCAAATCTAGAGGAAGACAAAAAGCCAAAACGTTAGCCTCCACACAAATGTGCAATAATGTTCTGTTTATTATAAGCGCAGTTTAGTCATCTGCCAATGCTTGTGCTCTTTAAAGCAAGATGGTTTCTGATTGGCTGCCGATGTTTTTATTGTACATCAGATGGGAAAACACTCACTCTGGAAGGGATTTCAAGGGATTTTCATATATGTTTACCATTATAGTTATCGTTCTTGGTGTGAAAGGGCCTTAATTTAGTCTATGGCTCATGCAAACAGGGTCTAAAACTAGCATTTTGTTGCTTGTACTATAGAATATTTACCGGCCATATGTATTTTTTACCAGCCATTAAACTGTGTGTCCATTATTTCCTTGAAAAGCATGCCGAAAAAAATGAGGAAACAGATCTAATTGCAATTTTCACAACTCAGTTTTAGTACTACTTCTATTACTAATAACAATTAAAATAATAATAAAGTAGAAATATTTAATTTAAAACAAAACAAAATTTGAGAACTGAAAAACATTTCATGGTTGTTTTTTGGCCTTTGCTTTCAAACATTGAAACAATAGAGCTTTTATTTTGGCGGGAAATTTCCGTCATCATGAGTGGCTCATTTGTAAAGATCTCATAGCAGTGCATCAGATTACATTTCAGACTTTGCAATTTGATACTGGTTTGCACCAAACCATATCACGTTCTGAGGCATTTTTAGGATTAATATTAAGAAGCGACTGTCTAACTGGCGAGTAACAGGGTCTCATTAACTTACCACCGCCAATTTTACTTGATTTGGTGGCAAGTGTTAATTTTAGGCCTTGCATGCAAATATACATTTCAAGCTGTCATACCCATAAATATCCAACACCCCAATAAAAGAATGTTGTTTCCCAGGGATCATTAGAGCCTGGTTGATCTTGTGGATGACCCAGTCGAAAAGATGGGCGTAGATGTGTTTGGCAAGGGCATCACGGGCGTTAATGGCACGCTCCTTGGGCTGCGGTTTCACCACCGTCTCTGCTGACAGGACTATCCGTCTGTGACACAACCAGCGGCTCATGTTGTCCATTTTGACGCCCATCAGCTCACAGAAAATGGCCAAGTGAGGGTCTCTGGACTGGAGAGAGAGCAGAATCAACTCCTGATGAAACACCCTGATTCAGCCTGATGTCTATCATCAACATAAAACATATTCCTTACACCGATGGACGATTTCTCAGAGCCGTTCTCCTTGATTACCACGTTGCCCAGATGCAGAATCGCAGCGAGCACCTTAAACACGTCAGCCTGAAAACTGTCCTTAAGACCTGGAGAGAAACACTGCATCAACACGGCTGAAGGAACAACAGAAGATTTGCGCTCGTTCATATATATGATCAAAATAAAGCAGACGCGTTTGTCACCTAGTAGACTGAAAGTCCTGCGTGTTTCTGCCATGTCAGCGCGGTCGTCCACACCTTCGATCTCCGTCTCACCTCCCACACGTGTGTAATTAAACTTGTCTGCGGACACTAATGAAAACATGAACTTAATGACACTTCATGAACAGTTATGAGCAGGAGTTATTTTAGTGTCCGTACTGTATGCTCCCTAATATTGCAAGATAGATAGATAGACTCCCTGAACTCTACTATTCAAATACTATTCACATAAAATTCAACGTCACATAACATGTAAAGAAACACTCACACAGTCTTAAGCCTTTAAACTCCGGCTGGTTTGCACATGCACACATTTGGTAGAAGATGTGATAATTTCTCTCATTCTCTGACTGCCGGAGAACAAATCAAATATTAGTAGTTTTGCACCTTTATTTCATTCTGTTATGTCACGTCTACAAACCGCGAATAGCATCTCTCACCTGAAAAACCACCCTTGACTTTTCCAGGAGGTATGTCCTCATGTTGGCTCCGATGATTTGGTATCTTTTGTCGAAGCTGATCTCAGTGTACTTCCCAAATCGACTGCTGTTGTCATTTCTGGTTGTTTTTGCATTTCCAATGGCCTGCAAACACATCCGATATTGCTAACTATATTAGATAAGGATGTTTATGATGATCTGATCCTGATGGTTTGTTTTACCTCAGTGATTGGGTTGGATGCCAAAACCTTGTCCTCGACCCGCGATTTGCTGCCAGATTTGCTAACCACAGCGAAGTACCTCATAGCATAGCGAGCAGATACGGTCTTTCCAGCTCCGGACTCACCGCTCACAATGATGGACTGATTCTTGCCATTCCTGCAGTTTGAACAAAAAATGGGTCTTGTTTTGACTTAAGCTTTTAAAACCTGTACAGCTGGTTATTTGGCATATGTTTGTGCCAAGTCTTTCTCAATCAACCAAGACTTATAGAGATAGTTTGATTAATACAACATAATGCTTCACCTGGCCATTTGTTTGTAGGCCTCTTCAGCAACAGCAAATATATGAGGGTCCAGGTCGCCCATATTTTGACCCGAGTAAGCATGGATGACCGCATCTCCATAGATAGGAAGCGTTTTGTATGGATTGACTGCCACCAGGATAATTCCTAAAATGATAAATATCATGGTGAAGTGATCAAATCAGCGAAGGAGGTACACGTTAATGAAACAGAAGACCTACCGCAATATGTGTAGATGATTTTGGACTCGACAAATCGGACTTTGAGGTTGTGAAGCACGGCCGGCTCGTGAAGGTAACTGAGGGCCGTGAGGTCATTCTCACCCACCAGGATGTCCGGGTTTCGGAGGGGTGGCAACTTCTCACCCCCTTCCAGAGGATACTCGAACTCCTGCAAGAGAGGTTCACAAAGAGAGGATGGATGAATCAGTCGTTTGAACGAATCGAATGAATGAATGAATCACCCGATGACGTTCTCACTAACACATTTAATGCCACGTGCATGCATTTTTCGTTTCTAATTACGAAAAATAACTAATAATTGTATATTTATTTCTATATCATCCTGGGACCCAGGCACAGACATTTGTCCTCTGTAGAGGACATTATAATTTAGTGCATTTCTCTGAGAACATGCAGGGCTTTTTAGAGATATTAAATGGGTTTGATCATAAACGCAACTTCTCCTTGGTCTTTAAATATGACTGATATTGCAACGCTATCTCACGACCAATTCGTACGAATTTTACGAGGTGGCTTATTTGTACGAATTTGCACGACCTCACTCGTACGATTTTATAGGATTTGTCTAAACCCCAGTGACGGTTATGTTTAGGGGCGGGGTTAGGTGTAGGTCATTCGTACAAATACATATGAGTTGTGCAACTCGTAAAATACGTACGATTTGGCAAAAATCGTATGAATTTGTACGAGTGTGGTCGTACGAATTCGTACGAATAAGCCACCTTGTAAAATATGTACGAATCGCCATGAGATCGGGTTGGATAGATCAAATTAAGCACTCTTAAGGAAATATGTTAATATTTTGTATTTAGCATGTCAATCGAACAAAAATTCACACTGTTTGTCGTAAATAAACATCTCGGAAAAATATTAAGGGGTTTCAAATCGGAATATGAGTTTTTGTTCCGAAACGGGGCATAGTTTTCATTCATGTCTTCTGTAGAGGAAACAAGGACAAAAATTACAGATCAACATTCCTATGAAATATAAGATATAATTATGAAAACGTTGCCAAGTTATTACTACCATTATTACACTTTTTTCCAATTTGGGTTGCATCAAGAACACATTAAATGCAAATTAGATGATGCAATGTATAGATACATTAAATCAAATGGGAATATCAATGTAATCGTAATATTTTACGCATATATTCTATAAAGTACAGTAGTAAATCAAATCATTCTGTTATCTTTCATAACATAGTGGAGAATCATCTTTGTACAAAATTTGGCTAAACATAGCCTGAAAACTAAAAACTGATTGGTGAATGAAAAAAAACTAAATAATTGTTTTTGCCTATACATGCCTTGTCATGTCGATTAATTTTTTTGAATAACTTAGACCTGCATAGAATAAAATATGATTAAAATATATATATTTGTTTAATATCGTTTTTTTCTGAATTTGTTTCTTATGCTCCAACCAATGCAATGAAATAAAAAATGGGTCTCTTGAGGATATTAATAAAAAATATGAAAATTAAAATCCATATTAATACAAAAAAATAATAAAGGGGCATCTTCTCCCAAAATAAAAAATAAATATATTTATTTTGAATGCCACTTTTTGTTAAATCTGCTTGATGCTTTTATCATTCCATAAAGTGATGTCTTTAAATGATATTTTGGGGTTAATTTCTAAACCACTTCAGTAATTAATTTCTGGTTAATAAAAAAAAAATGAATTGCCATATTGTATAATTAATTAGATTCAAATGTTAATCATTTGACATTGAAATTTCATTTCTGACACTGTATCTTTTTAATATTAACATTTATATTTCATGTCACTTAAGGTCAGGTGACCAACTTTCACCATGAAATAAATTTTGGTAACATTTTTAAATAACTTTTTTTCCTCAATTTTCAAATGGAAATCAACAAAAATCTAAACAACAACAACAACAAAGAACACTTCCCTTATCAGTTATTTGGGCATCATTGAAGGTGCTGCAATGAACCACTGAAGAACCTTGATAATGCAGTGCATTATGTATAATATTACTTCAGAAGTCCATAACCAGCTGTTGAATTATGTGTCCTACCGTCCCATCCTCCAGCTGTAGCTCCAGCACAGTCTCACCAGTCCTGAAATCTGCCCGAATCTCCGCAGATTGCCAAACATGTTCCGCGTCAGGGATCCACACCCTGTTATACTACAACACAAAACTCACATTACACACTTTATTCCATAAGACTTGCACTGTGGCTTATGTTTTAGCGCTTTTACCAAATACCAACGAATAGGAACGATGACCATATGTCACAACTGTAACTAAGCTTGAATCAGTAACGTTGAGACTTCGACAAGACTATTATCTCCTCAAATGCATGCATGATAGGCTAAAATATCACTTGCTAAAATACCTCTCAAAAGTGAAGCACCTGCTGAGCATACCTTTGTATACAACTCCGACAGAGCCATGGCAACAGGAGTCGAGTCCCCTTCGCACAGATTTATTTCATATCAAAGGCACTTTCTCATTATACTTATAGGAGAAACTAATATTCATATGCTTAAGTTTTTAGCCATGGCACCAGCTGAATGTCTGGAAATGACGGTGGGAACTTCCTCGCTCACCTGCGATCCCCGGCGAAACTACGACTCCTACTATAGTGAAGGAGAGCTGATTAATATTCATGAGCGTCATTAACATACAAGGAACACGCATTAATATTCACGAACACGTCTTTGTCGCTGTTTTTCTGCGTTGTATTTCACTTTGTCAGTACATATCGAACTACAAAAAAATATTTGAAAAGTTCATAAAAGAATAATAATTCTTAATTTTTAAATAAACTCCCAAAGTTTAGCAGGGAAGACAAAAAAATTGGCAAAGAAACACGGATAGAAAAATATAACAATAATGAAAGCATTTTTGTACAGGATTATATTTTAAGTTATGGTCGCGTATGTGATTTAATATAATACATGGAATACTAATACCATTAATTATTTTAAAAAAGTAACTTTTAATAAGGTCTGCGTATCACCTATTTAATATTCATGAGATTATTCTTCGCCATAGTGCGGTGCGCGTCGCGAACTTTGACTGCGTCCCACTGCGCGCGAGGTAGTCTCGTGACGCTTTGCTTACCGTAGGGGAGTGTTCATTTGAACAAGGATTTGAGACCAAAGGAACAGGATACTGCTCTTACTCATTCAGGCAATGAGAGCACAAGTATGCGGACATATCATCCAGCTGATCGGATGTGAAGACAAGTGTTTTTTTTTTAGATATTAAAATACAAAAGACAATTAAGCTAAATAATTGCACATTTAATTTTTTTTATATTTCAGTCACAGATCGCATGCATAGTTTATATACATGCATTATATATACATGAACTGAACTGCAACAAGAAGCACAAATGAATCTTTATCATAAAATTGAGATTTTTATTTCAATATGTTTAAACTAAAAATATTTACAGAATGTGAAGCCTTTATTCCTTCTGTTTTGAAGTGAATCCATCTGAATCATCAGTTCAAATGGCATCGGTACAGTGACAATATAAAATGTCTTTACACAGCAGTTAGGTCAAATGCTATGCAGGCGAGAAGGAAAAGTGAAACCTGCTGCATACAGAGGATGTTAGATCATCAAGATCAGTATGTGCAAAATCAGGTAAGACCAGTTCCTCCTCTCCGCCGTGCTGGAAAATACAAAAATAAAAAGAATCTGAGGAGCTTTAAAAAGACGCTTTCATTTAATGTTCTGTAGTAGCTACACATTTCCAGTAAAAAAAAAAACTGTTTAAATCTCTAGAATTACCAACAAAATAAAAAGATCTACTTGAGAGTTAAATTATCTTCACATATAGTGGCTATATTAATATTCGTCTTGTAAGTTTTGGCTTATATGTGACATAATTAAATGGCATATTTTAATGGTTAATGTTAGACACAGTACAACATCAAGCAATATTGCAGGATTTCTAATAAGGTATAGGAAAGTAATCCCATCCAATGAAAAGCATCCTGAATTAATCCAAAACAGATTACGTTCACTGCTCACGCAGTGACTGAATCTATAGTATCCTGTATTACCACATTAATCAGCTTTTTCCAGCATGGGGAAAATAATACTTTACAATATTGTGTTACTCCATTAAGAGTAACTAATTGGATTTCTTAGTTACTTTTATGGAAAGTTATACATTATTTTACTTTAAAAGTAATCTGATTAAGTAACTCCCATTGTCATCGGTTACCCCCGACATTTTAACTTTACATCTGCTATATTCGATCATGTTAATCAAAACTCTTAAGATATTTTGTATGATTCTGAATTATTAGGGTTTTTTTTGTGTTGAAAAATCACATGTCCTTCTGAATATTTTGTTGTAGGAATATATAAACATACAATACTTCAAAATAAAGTACAGAGCCTCTAATTTGTAAACAAACAAAAAAAAATTGTTTGCTTCGAGCATTCTTCTTTTATCAACTCTTGAATGTAGGTAAGTTTCATAAAAAAAAGCAACATTTTTATAAAAAAGATGAAGAAAATCGCATTTTTATCAAACGCTAACGTTACATTTGGATCATATGCAAAAATACTTCCAGCAACACCCCTAAAGCTTCACAGTCTTATCAACTTCTGGATCGCCATTTCACTCGTTAACATCAAGCAGGTTTTCATTTACAGTATATCCTGTTTATTGTTGATGATGGCCTATTTTTTCATCTATTTTTGCATCTGCTTGCATTTGATAGCGCTCGTGTCTGTCTTCCTCATCTGTGTTTTTGATCGGGTGATTGTAGACTCATTCAGGACATTTGCAATAGCGCCCCCGAGCGTATAACAGCGAGAACGCGAAAGTATGGACAAATTCGTGTTTTGCGAGGAAAGTGTTACTAAACCATGATAGAAAATACATGAACTTTTGTATTTAAATCTATATATGTATAGTGTGGCATCATAAACTTGTAGATGTGACAGAATTCACATTCAATGATTATGTTTGCCCTTTAAGATATGCATTTAGGCCTCTAGGACTTAAAACAAATATGTGTGACTATTATAAATGGGTGTAACAGGTCCTTCTGGGGCTCAGGAGCAGCTGAACACACATATACATACATTACTGATAAAATTACAGATGGACAGAGAGAAGAACACTATCATGCACACACACACACACACACACACACACACACACACACAAACATCGCTGTCAACAGATTACAAATTTTAAGCAAATGAATTTCATGGCATGTCTGAGTGATTTGGGGCACAATCCTTACCATAAAACACACTATAAACCATTTTACATATAGAGGCAATTTATTCCTATGCTAACCCAAACACACACACACACACACACACACACACCAACAAACAAACAAACCCCACTTCTGTTGAGACCAGGCAGCATTGCATACCTTTTGCAAACCTTATTGTCATTCTGCTATGTGGAGACATACAATAGAACGAAATGGACAGACGCACAATCCTATGAAAAAGAAATAAATACAATATAATCCATGTAAATTTACTTATGCTATATAATCTGTGCAAACAGATAACCTATATAAACCCATTTACAGAGTAATCAAATACATATAATACACACCTAACTGTACATATACTGTATACTTCATATTAATACTTTACATGAATAGAACATTAGACATATTTGAATTAACACAAGATGCAAAAAAATGTAGTGCATTGGGACGGTGCAAACAGGGATGTGTCCTCTGCAGGGTCTCTAGAAATTTGACTTTATTGCAAGAAGACAACAGAGCCAAGATACCTGCAGAACATCTGACCATCTCACTCAAAGCTTGCTTTTTTACAAGACTTCCAGCGGCTGATCTGCGGGTGTTTTCCTCCCAACTCCCGAAGTCCTTTCCCATGGTCTCCTCATTAACTGTCTGTATTGTTCTCGTAACAAGGGCAGACTGCCAACTAGCATGCTTCAAAACATGTCACAAGTGATTATTCAGTGTCTTTATCTCATTATTTTTTGCAAAAGAACATGTTAGCAACTCAGTGTCAATACAGATGTCTAGCACAAGCAACTAGAGCTCAAAACTCATTCGTTCTCGTGTGACTTCTTTCAGTCAAATAGGCCATAAGAACGTTTTGTGAAATTTAGATTAACTCATTAATCTGTATATATATATATATATATAGGCACGTAGTTCGTTTCTCCAGTAGAGGGCGTCTAAGTAACGTGTAAAATGTTCAGAATTGATTGCAGTTTGTTGGAACCTTCTCTTTTTGAAAGTCTATATTATTTTTATTCAATTTTATTTCAGTGTTAGTTATTTTAGTAAATCAAGTTAAACAAAAATAAAATGAAAAATGTTGCTTTGGTTATTAAAACCATTTTTTTTTTATGTTTAAACGTGTTTAAATATCCCTGGTGCAGACTTGCTGTCATGGCAATATTTACTTGGTCCACTTCTGATTCAACTTTGCCTTTCTTTAATTTTTTTTTAATTTAATTGAATTCTTATTTTTATTTTAGTTTTTGTCCCCAGCCCAGGTTTTGTTAGATACAGTTAAATCTGTCCCTGAAGATGGAGCTATTTCCCATTAATAATAAAAAAAAAAAATTCCATGTGTTATAGTACTATAGTAAATGATACTATGGTGCATAGTATTTTTTCTTTTTTTTATGTAAGGGACATTTTGGCATATAAGTATCAGTGAGTGAATAGTCTAGGTGACCCGCTTAGGATTCACTTTCATTGGTCCGAGGTCAATGCAAAAACTTAAACTTAATGGTCCAAAACAGGCCTTATTTTCTTAAAAAAAAGAAAATTCTTGTTTTGTGTTGGTGAAATATGACCCTTGAAGACTGATTTCGTCAGACTCATTTGTAAAGATCTGTTCCAGTGTGTTTATTTGGGGTATAGATTACAGTACTGTATGTAATAGCATGCAAACTATTAATACTGCATTCACAGATGGATCACAGTCCTCAGGTTAATCATTAAATCTTATCTAAGTTGTTATAGAAGAATTTATGAGCGTTGTGCATGATTATGAGAAAGTCCACTGTAATGTCACAAACAGTTCACATCACAAGGTTGTTATAACAACTGTCTCATTATACATGCCACAAATTATGCCATTTAAATGTTACTTTCTCTTATTAACTATAAGTAAACCATGAGGTTGATTGATTTTCAAAAAAGTCTAAACATCTGGAAAATTATTTTTTTAAATCTTGAAATTCAGTTTGGTGACAGAATAAATGACACCAGGTTTAACTAATTATTGTTTATTTTTTCTCTCTACAAAGAACTGACATTAAACAATTTACAATTTTTGTTTTTGTACACAGCATAGTCAACGTGAAACACAGTTTACAACCCATTTTACCTCCATCTATTTTCTGAGTGACATAAAAAAATAAAAATAATTCAGAATCATGTGCACTGATGAATCATTCACAATAAAAACCAGCAACATATATTTAGAAAGCAAACAGGGTCCGTTTTGATTTCACGTTGACCTTTCATGCTAGAAACTGAAAACTAAATTAATTTTGTGCACCATATTTACAGACTTGCTAACAGGAAGTAATATGAAAAAGGAAAACATTTGTATAGACTTTAAAACACGGAAATGAACTTATAATGAATCTCTGAAAGCTCCTGCTGTACCAAATGAATGCATTTAGCAGATGCTTTGGATAAAAGCAACTTACAGTGCATTCAGGCTAACATTTTTTACCTAACATGTGCTCCCTGGGAATCGAACCTACAACCTTGTGCTGCTAATGCAATGCAGGAACACAAACATATAAAACTAAAGTGTCTAACGTTTGAGCTGAACTCAAGTCCTTGTGTTTTGCAGTTGTCGCACTGGAGAAAGCAATCTGAGGTCTACAAATCATCAGTCATCAGTCCGTCCTCATCGTCCGAATCCATGTCAGTCCTTAGGTCATCCTCTTCCTCGGTGTCGTCATCTTCCTCGTGGCCTGCATCCGCTTCACCAGCGTCGGGAATGATGACCACTTCCTCTTTGGTGCTGGGGTCGACATCTTGCTTAAACCAGACCGCTTTGTATCCCTCCTCATTGCGCCGCTCTTTGGTCAGGATGGGTTTGACTTCCTTCTCGCCGTCGATGGTTTCTGACCCTGACAGGCTGCTGGAGTCGACTGGAGGGCTGCTGGTGGTCTGGAGAAGGGCGCTAGGGGTCGTCTTGTTCAGTCCCGACTCCAGTTTGTTCTCCAGGTCTGCAGCTAACTTAGAGTTAACACTTCCAGAATCAGCATCGAGCTGGAAGCCCTCATTGCAGTACTGTACACCCACTTTAGGACCACCCGAGCCTCCACCAAGCTGTCGAAAGATAACATCATCTCATAAATATGCTCTAGATATAGAGAAAGTATTAATGTTAATGGAATGATTCACCTATAGCTGTCATTATAAAGTTTGAGGTACTCTAATAATGGTTTTATGAACATAGTATGCATGATATTTGATTCAATGTGAATTTACATGAATAGTTTTATTATGATCGATTAAATTCAAGTCATAAAAAATACTCTCAAATATGCTCTAGATACATAAAGTGTTCACATTAACATTGAATGGGATTATTTGAAAAATAATTTGAATCCATAGGAATTTACTTGAGTATTCTTTTACAAACTATAATTATAATTATAAAAATGTATGCATGGATGTTTTTTTAAACCGTGAAATGTGACATTTTACATTTATATGCTTTTAGAAATTATTTGATTCAATATGAACGAGTGGTTTTATGAACATGTAACAATTTGGTTTACAACTGATTTGATTCAGCGCAGCTATTAATATACAGTGGAAAGATTTTATAAACCATTCGAAAAATTAACAAAATATTGTTTTTTTTTTTAAGCAATGAAGGTGACAATTTATGAATAATTTTACAGACTGTTCAGATCAGTCTGAACTTTTACACAGGAATGGTTTTAGAAACCTTGAATGTGAACAAATAAGTCCATTCAGAATTTACATTCATGGTTTTATGAACGTTTTATTTCTGTCAGAAATGAAAACATCATTTTGATAAAAATTGGAACATGACAAGACTTGATACAATATTAATTTATGTGAAATTACATTTATCAACTATTAAATTAGATCCAAACACGTAGGCATAGTTTTAAAAAAACGATTCAAATCAATGTGACGGTTAACGTGAAAATACTTCTAAAAACTGAAAACAATACTTTAAAAAAATGAGGTAATTTACGTCGAATGCTTTTATTGCATTTTTCAACTATTCAATTGTAAAAATTTACCTAAAAATTAGGGCCAGGACTAAAAAATTAATCTAATTAATTAGAGGCTTTGTAATTAATTAATCGAAATTAATCGCATTTTAATCGCAGATAAATATTTGACCTGAGAACAGTGAGAAGTAATTTTTTTTCACATGGATTTATAGTATACCATTGAATAATGACTGAATACATAAGCTTAAGCAACAAAATATTGTTTATTTTTGTTCAACCAAGTCTAGCGCAGACCAGTGCAATTTTTGCCATGAAGTGTAGCAATAGCATATTTAGAAACAATTTAGAAATAGTACATTTCAGAAATTCAGGAAGCTTATAGGTGCTGGAACCTTCTGTAAAGTGTTTTTTAAGTAAAACACAATACTGTCAATTACATTCAGATCATTGGAAACACTGACTATTAGAAAACATCTCTCTGTTGCTTCAGAGGCCATAACATACTAAGTCCAACTCTCAATAACCTTGGCCAAAACAATAAAGATTCCAACATAAACTGTTGCACCAACAAAATAATACATAGTTCAACATAAAGTGTAAAGTCTACGCTAGCTGCTATATGTTTAGTGTTGAGGTGTTACTTGAGGCTCGATGTGCTGCAGTGATATGCGAACGCTAGTTGGTGCTCCAGTATAATCGGTCCCGCCGAAACTCATCCAGTGAGAAACGTTCCGCGGTGCAAAAATAAGTTATTAAAAATGCGGGATTTTTTTTCCCTGTAATTAATTAATCTTAGTTAACGCGTTATTTTTTGTGTAATTAATTAATCTCAATTAACGCGTTAAAGTCCCGGCCCTACTAAAAATAGATTTATAAACAGTGAAGGTGACCATTTAAATCTGAATACTTTTACAAACTGTTTTTACTTTAATATTAATTTTATGAACACTGAATCAAATTGGAAACCTTTGCACATTTTGATAGTTTGCAAATTTCTGTTGTGAATTTACATGAGAATGCTTTTACCAACCAATTTAAAGCAGCATTTTAAGGATGTTTCAATTCTGTGCAAATACATGAGAACGTTCTCTTCAATCTGACAATTTGTTTTAAATAATTAATAAATTCAACATGCCAGTTACATCAAAGAATGGTTTGAATGATAAAGATTATACGTGCCGTTTCAATTAGGTTTTAACCATGTTTCAATTCAGAATGACATTTCAGAATGAAAAGATTTTGTCTTGTATTTAACCTGAAACATTTCTTAGTTTGACAGTTTTGTGCATGGAAACTTACTGTGCTACGGAAGGCACTAGCCTCGGAAATCTTCTTCCAGTCTGTGTTATGGCCCTTGATTCGGTGCACCATCAGTCCAATGCAAACCAAGCACAGAACGATAACCACAGCCAAAGAAGCCCCTACAGCCGCCATATCTCCCGAACTGAACTCGCCTGCTTTCACCTGCTGTCCCCCTGAGGGAGAGAAAACATGTTTTTTTAGGATACTTAAGGTACACATAAGGTGGGTTAACCAGAACGATGCACACAAACTGCTGGAATATCAGAAATGCAATCATTTTGAATTACATGCGTAATGTGTTTTCCCAAACATTAGTGCACACCCTTATAGAGTTCTGCATTTTAGTTAGCATTTAGTTAGCATTTTAGCCCGTCAATGGTTTTTTTGAATGCATTTTTGGTTAAATGCCTGAAGTAAGGTCTGTGGTTAACAAAAGCTCAAGATATTTCATTCTATGACAAAAATGTATTTTTAAGAAGCTTGGCTTTACAAAGGACAACAAGTGTCTAAATGGGATTACAGAGGTTTTCAGCGACATTAAACATCATCATCTACTCTCCAGTCACTTTATTATGTGTTTATAATCACACTCTTGCAAACTCTTCAATCTCAAACTTTCAGGGAATATGGTTTTTAAGTTAAAGGTTTTTGAAGTTTAATGGTGGTGATCCTGACATCTTCCAACCATGGTGTAGTTTCTTTACAGCCTACGTTAGCATTTAGTTAGCTGAAAGTAAAAGTAAAATCCTAATAGGTTTTTGTTGAGGAAACCAGGGTCAACTTTCGTCATCACTGCAGCCCTCTATAGCCATTATCCAAAAGTGTCCAATAGCATAAAGCATGCATCCTTGAGTAAATTACGTGTGATTAGCACAGCGCTAGATTCATTCGTATTTTATGGTCTGGTCTTACCTGAAGTGACTTCAACCACAAGTGAAGCGGTGCTTGATTCTTCATTGTCTGTGTCAACCACCCTCATCTGAGTCACATTGGATAATATGGACATAAATATTTCGAATCACTCTAAAGTGTCTAAAGAGCATTAAGCACTGTATGAAATATTAAGGTCTTACTTCTAAATGTACAGTGCCTGGTGAAACCGTCTTCGCCATGAGTATGAAACCCTCTGGAGTGATTGAGAAGTCAGTGCCAGCTACAAACTCAAACCTGAGGTTAGGATTATAGCCCTACATAGAAAGAAATCCAGCATTTAACACCAGAAATATTACAGTTAGGCCTCATTCATAAAACATGAGTTTAATCTATATAAAAACATTTTTAATAAATTGAATGCATTGATTTAGTTAACCGTTTTATGATTTATTGAAGTCCATGTGACCATTTACATAATGGCTTCATGATCAATTCAGTCGAAGAATTTACCACTTTTAAAAATTGTTTTATAAATACTGAATTGTTTGAAGAATGGTTACATGAACCATTAATGCAATTTACTTAAAATAGTTTTTAAGAATATTCAATCAAATGCTTAATTTAATGCTTAAATAATTCAGTTAATGTTTATGCAAGAGTGTGAATAAGTTTACATTCATAGATGTTTTATGAACATTGAATTCAGTGCATTTCAGTGTTTTCCGGAATGATTCAGTGAAATGTGCATTGAATTCAGTGCAACAATTTATGTAGGAAACAGAACTATTAAATTCAATCCAAGAATTAACATATAAGAATGGTTTTATAAATACTGAATTGAATGTGATGCTTTCTGTATATTGATTTCGAAGCAACAGTTTATGCATGTTTTTTAAAAAGATGTGTTTTTGGTGTTTTTTGCCTTTATTATCATAGGACTGTATGTTTTTAAATGTTTTTTAGAAATCGCTTTAGGCATGACTCAATATTTGGCACAAATAGTTCAGTTCAGTGCCACAATATATTTAAGAACTGTTTTACAAAATATTCAATCCAAGGATTGATGCAAAACTTAATGTACACTGAATTGAACATGATGGTTTCTATGAGAATGGTTTTACAAACAAATCATTTCACTGCAACAGTTTATGCAAAAATGAACTGAAATGTCCATAAAACCAATACAAAAGATTATGTAAAAATGAATTCCGATTTAAATTCATTTTCACTAATCTTGCTTGACAGTATGGATCTTGATCTGAACGCATGCACAGACCAGAATGCTGTTTATCCCTGAGTTCTTACATCAGAAAAGTCTTTATCTGTAGCTTGGACTCTCAGGGGTCTGTTGGACGTTTTGCTCTCCAGAACCAGACTGTCCAGACCTGCATCCTTTGAGATAAAGCCTTCATAACTGGGCTTCACAAATGTCGGAGGGAACTTGGTGGTTTTCACCACCTTCAGGATGACTGTAGTGGTGGCAAACTGATCGGCGTTCTCTTTCTGATACGCCTGAGAAGACAGAGGGGAAATCTGGTTCAGAATTGAACTATACTCTACAAAATAAAGGATCCAGAAGAGGGTTTTTACAGAGCCATTTTTTGGTTCCCCAAAAATCCTTCAGTGAACAGTTCCTAAAAGAACAATTTTCCTTAGATTTTAATCAATAATAATAAAATAAATTTGGAATGGAAAGGTTCCATGGATGTTAAAAGTTCTTCAAGGGACCATCAGTGCCAATAAAGAACCTTTATTTATTAAGAGTTTACAGAATACTGTGGCTCTAAAATGAAGCTTCTGATCGTACGTAACATTCAACAACAGTGGTTTCATTCTTATAAATGCAGTTTTTTTCTCTCTTACCATGACTGAAAGGACAATCGGTCCTGCAACCCCAACCGGTTTCAGCATTGTGATGCTCCCCGTGTCATTGTCGATTTGAAATACGTCATCCACATTTCCTTGAACATGTCAAATGTACCATTAAAAACCAGTCGACTCCTTCCAAAGTTCTTCATTTCAACCCAAAAGGGGAATAAAATATCTCACCTCCAAGAAATGCATAGCCAATGGGCTCGTTCCTGCCTGTGTCACCATCAATGGCCATGACCGGACCTGGCTTCAGGGACAAAGGACCTGTCTGTGGTGTACAACAACATTCAAATACTCAAAAAGACTGACAAATTCATCCAATGAGACATTTCCTGATGTTTCTGCATTCATTAGCCGGCTTTATAATGTGAGAAATGTTGGTGTTTGTTGTGGCAGTTTGAAATAATCATCACTATATAACATTTAAACAGGTTTAGCTTAACATCAGACCTTTATCTACAACAGCTTTGGATAGAAAACCCACCGCTTGTTCGTTTAAGTTGACAGTCCCTTCATAACCAGAGCTCATGCACACTTTGCTTGTGCCCAACACGGCTTCTGTACAAGGCTGGATCCACGGTGGACGGTTGTCGATGTCTATGATGTTGGCTATAATGGTGGTTGAGGCAGTGTGGGAGGCTTCAGCTTTAGATCCAATCGGTGTGTCCTGAAAAGTCATCAAATGACAGTAGTTTATACAAAAAGAATGCAACTTTGGACATTTAACCAGAGTCAAAACTCACCTGCACATATAGTGTCATTGTGACTTTTTTAGTTTGATCATAATCCAGCACTTTTGTCACCAGAATGTTGGGATTGAAATTGGTCTCCAGGTCAAATTCTCCCTGCGAGAGAACAAAGGCCTTGTTTGAGAAATATTTCAAATGGGATTTGTTTTGGAATTCCTCTGACAATTTGGAACCAACATTCCAAGAGGAATTTTCTTTTAGAATTCCAAAAAGAAGAAACTTCAGAACATCGTTCCCAACAGAACAGTTGTGATTGCCGTGACATACAAACTCTGTACACATTCTTTTGGGATTTTTGTTGTCTCAGAAAGTGTAATGGGAACACAGTTGTACCTCAGGAGAATCCAGTTGGTAGAAAAGTCTAGCAGTTTTATCAGGATCGGTCGCTGTGATTAGGCCAACACTGGTATCCACTTTTGATAACTAGAAAAATCAGTAAAGCTTTAAGATTTTGAAAACCGCCTTGATCAAACAAACAAACAAAAATAAAATAAGTTGTACAGCATAAGCAACATTAAAAGTTCATCAGCAAAGTACCTCATCGACATCAAGGGTGTACTGACTCTGTGCAAACACCGGTGGATTATCATTTGTATCCTCCACGACTATTTTCAAATTCAGTGTGGTCTGAAATTACAAATATGACATGCAGGACATCAATGACCAACATTAAAAACATACAGAAAATAAGTAAGGTTAAATAAAACATTTACATGAAGGTCCATTGAAATAGTTTACTCACAGAGGGAGAGTCAGCTCTTGTACACTCGATATTCACCTCGTGAGGTTTGTTGGGGTCAAATGTCTAAGAAAATCACAAAACACAAAAGGTCTGTCATTTTTGTACATAAAGCATTTTAAATGGATCTGAGTGGTTGCTTTGAAATATTAAAATGGAAACATGTAGGGGTGTATTTGAGCTATAAAATAATGAAATGGAAATGTGTAAATTAAGCCTGTCGTGATAACAACTTCTTGTCGTGCAATATATGACCCCAGAAATATTTGCAATAAGCGATATTATTTTAATTTTAAAGACCATTTTATCCCACTTAATATATAATCACAGCATAATAATGCAAGAAGGCCTACACATTTCCAAATGACAACAAACTTTCAATTTTTAATATTTAGATCATGCATGGAAATTAAGTATCAGGATATTAGATACATTAAAAAAACTTGATTAAATCATAAATAAACATTTTGTAACAAAAAGTGCAAATTAAGTACAAAATGCACAAAGAACTTGTATGGAACTTTTTTTTGCAGAAGCATCTTTTACATTTGAACTAGCTCCTCATAACTACACCACGTAATATACAATAAGCTGCAAAAGAAATAAAATGTATATGATAGGTGATACAGTATATTGAGTCACCAAAAATTAATAAAGTCATGCACATATATTGCTCGATAAGACAATATATTGATTATTGCAACAGGCCTAGTGTAAATATAAGTTCAAACTTACTGAATTTTAAGTGGTAATTGAGAAAATGACCAAAAGCATTTTAGATCAAGACTAAGTTGTGCTGAGTGAAGAAACATCTCTTTACAAAAATATAGCATTTAATTGAAAAATATTTTACTGGCTATTTTAAATCAAGATATGAAAAATGGATTTGCAATATTAAAATAGTAAGTATGTACTTTGTACACCCCAGGCATTGAAAATTATACATTTAGAGTTTAATGGCTGAACACAAAACCAGACTCTTCATAAGATATACAGAATTAACCTCAAAGTCCAGCACAGTTACAGCAATGAGATCGTATTCGTTGAGGCTGAAGAGACCCTCTGGATCCTGACGAGTGATTGTAGCCGTCACCCCTGCCTCAGCGGTGAGTGATGTTACCGTGGCACCAATTTCGTTGTTTTCCGGAAAAAAAATTAACAGCGCTACATTGTTTTCCACCCAGCAAAGATCTGTGTCATTCAGAGAAAATCAGAGTTATAATATTGGCATGAATGGTCCAGGTTGACACTGAAAAAATTTGATTGTTAGAAAATATGAAGGAAAAAAATGCAAAATTTTGTGATCTTCAAGATAACAGTAAAAAAATAAATTAAACAACAACTTCTAAAGAAACTAAACGAAATTCCCAAAGGTAGTTTTTTTTTTATTTTTTCAAATAAGTAAGCTTTTTTTAATTTAAGCATTTCAAAGTCAAAAATAAAAACATGATTAAGTACATATTTCTGGAGTGTGTTTTTGTACTTTCCGTTTATGTAAAATACGAGTTTTGTGTAAAGTTGAAATAAGACATTCCTTTGAGAATTTAAATCTATTGATAGTAAAACATAAGCACATCTTTAAATAAAAGGTGATGAAACCTAAACATTGCTCACTCAATATGATATATTATAATAAAACTGATCAATTTCCTGAATCAGCCATGTCTTGTTTTTGATGCTTATGGAACCATAACAAATTTACAGAAGTTTAAATATTAATACTTTAAAGAATACCAACATTTCCAACTGTCTTAACGTTTTGGAAGTCTAAGCAATCATGTTTTTCCCAAGTATAACCAGATCAACAAGGAAATGTCATGTTCTGAGCTGTTTCGGCCTACAAAACCAATCCTGATTATGTAAGATTTTTCATTCACAAACTTTCAGCACTTACTTTGTGTTTCACTGAACTTGCAGAATGTGAAAAGAACCAGGAGGACGAAAACTGCAGTAGTTCCTTTAGGCCTCAAATCCATTTTTCTTGTTAGGTGATGGATCAATAAAGGAATATCGAAGACAAATCCTTTTTTCCCAAGTGAATTCAATTCCCATCAAGCAGTTGTGAGCGATAGCTAATGTGCGAAACAGACTTCAAGCTAACCTTTGAGATGAACGCTTATCTGGGTTTATTGGCTATAAAGATGAGCACAATTGGACTTTTGCCTCGTTGATATGAACACAGCTGCGTAACATGTGCATATCTCATAAACCATGAACACAAAGAAGAACGATGTTTACAAAACAATATTTTCAATTTGGTTAGTGTAAGAGCTGTTTCCAAAATGTTATACAGTTCAGGCCATCTTAAAATGTTAGACAGAACATTGTAAAATACAACAAGTTAAACGTATTAAGAATCGTATTGGACACTGTTTTTTGGTGATAAATATAAATACTGAAGATTTTTAGGCTGATATTTTAGCAAAGCTGCTGTCTTATTGCTTATATTCCTGAACGAAAAGTGCCATGGGGAACTTTCTCATCTTTAAATAAACCAATAATGCACACTTGTCACGACCGGGATACAAGAAAACACAGAGAGAGATCCACGTGCAGGTATGTCTTTTATTAGGGGTAATCCAAATCGTAAACAGTCCAGGCAGGGGTCAAAACCAAAGTACCAATCCAAACATAAACAAACACTAAACACACGGCAAGAACAAGACTTTGAATTGGACGCGATAACCATAAGGACTCCGTGACACAAACTAAGACAGACAGGGTATAAATACACAGAGAAAGGACAAACGCTAATGGGGAATGGGCTGAGTGCAATGACTAATGATTAGTGACAGCTGAGTGCAATGAGAAGACAGAGATTGTGGGGAATGTGTTTCAGGAAGTGACAGACACCGTGGGGAAGGAGGACATCTAGTGGTTACCCAGGGAACACAAACCAGACACTGACAACACTGAGCAAATTCAAGTGCTTCTATGAATTAATGACTGAAAGAAGCTAACAGCATCACAAATGAATGAACAGAAATTAATTCTTTGTTGTTGTTGGGTTTTTTTTTTACACGTGCAATAAGCTAGTCATTAGTGGGCATAGGTTTCACTTACAGTAAAAGGTTATCTTCAAGCAACCAAATGAAGTAATCTGGCTAATATACTGTACTGTAGTATTTATCTTGTTATATATTTGTGCATAGACTTAACTGATAAAAAGAAAGTGCATTATGAAAGACAGGTTTAAAGCCAATACTACCTTTCAGATCTTTTCTTAAAAAATAAAAAAAAACTCAACTAAGTGTATTTTTAAACTGAGAAACATTTAAGTATATTGATCCCAGTACAAACGGATGTTCCTACAAATTGATAATGTATAATATTGTAGGTTTACTGCATGTCTGTCCCCAGTACCGAATATGATCTTGCTAGTTTATGAACAATTTAAAATTAAAGAAGTTTATTTCAAATTTGAAACATTTTCTGTCATTTGAGACCATCTAATTTTTCCTATGTGCCTGCTTACATCACTTTCTTTTATTATTATTTTTAATTATTGCTGTATTCTTTAATACAACAATAACGGTAATTATCCCCCCCAGACACACATTTTTGAAATACTAGCTTTTAAATAAACAGCATAAATGTAATAAAAGCATAATAGCAAGATGTTATGTAATATTATAGTACCCATCCTGCATTACACAAAAAGTTAATTTAAAAAAAGTTTGACTTTCTACTTTTTGTCCAAAATGGAAAGACCCATGTATGTCACTCTGATTACTATATTCCTGTACTATTAAGTTCTTAAGAAATGCATTCTTGTGCTATTTTCGTACCATGTCTGTAAGATTTACTTCACTGACCACTACTGTTTATTGTGGCCTCATATAATCTACAACAGTCTGTGACTGGTCGTACATTAATTATGATCCTGCATGTGAGTCAAGCACATCATACTAGCATTAAAGCTTAATAGTAATACTATAAAGCTCTTGTGAAGGCTCATGAAGTTCTGGTCTGTGTTAAATGTATAAACCAAGACGCTATTCTCAAGTCCAGAGTTTATTTTGCATCTGATGTTTTATGAGACACAGTAGGATTCAAATATATACAAACAGTTTGTTTCAAACGTGTTAAATTGATTCAGACATTGTGAAGTTGTTGTCTTCGGGTTTCTTGGACATGAAGTCACAGTCTTCACTGGTACACGTTTGGACATGAATACAGTCTCATCAGGGAAATCAGTCGGTCTGTGTCTCCACCGACGCTGCTGCAAACACAGAGCATGAAATGTCATTCAAGCTAAAATATATTACCTATTGGAGCGTATTGATAAGTATTATTTTATATACTGATAACTGAATTAGCTTACTGCTAAGAAAGAAGCTATGCACTTTACACATCAACTGAATGCTGAGAGACAGCTTCATGTTACTAAAAGCTTTTTTGTTTTAATCATATATCATATATATATATATATTTAGCTATATATAGGGGCATTTCCAAGTAAACAAGGGACTGGACAGTGTCTCCTCAAAATATTGGACAAGAAAAAATGTATAGTACAAAAAGTAAAGCAATGGCAATATTACAAAATATTAAAAAGTGTATAAATCACTAGTTTTAGTCTAAATTAACAATATAATGGCATTATGGTCCCTAACCCTGACTTAACCTAAATCACACATTTAGATATAACCACTTTGTTATAAAATAAGACTTAAAATGACCTGAAAACATGATCTGTGGGAGTTTGAAGGTAAATAAAAATAAAAAAAAACTGTTAGATTATTATGCATCATGTGAATAGAAGGGTAGGTTTAATAAAGCTATAAAATTACGTTTATACGTTTATTGAGTCTATTTAAGCTATAGGCTACGTACTTAAAGCTATATTTAACAATAACCAAGTTTTCTTACTGCTAAGAGATTGCTATGTTTAAACCTTTCCTTCAAGTTTCTCAGATATACATGACTTAGCTGCAAATATCAAAGGCACAAATGTAAATTAAAAGACCGTTTGATTTGGATGGGCATATCAGAGGCTTTACCTTTTCTTGCTGCTTTGCATGCGTTTCAGGAGGGCGCAGATGGAGGTGATTTTAGCTTTGGATTTCAGGAGTTCAGCATATCTGTTTGTGAACTCAATGTCGCCCAACTGCCTCGTCTGAAGCCCAGATCTCCTGGAGATACGGGTCGGATTGGATGTTGGTTCAGATGACTCAAAGCATAACAAGTGCATCAAAGTATGTTGGATTCTTCCAATAAAAAACTCAAAAGATCCAATTGTAAATGTTTATCAATTGATACAAGTAGATACTTCAAGAAGAACCTCCAGTGTTCTCCAAAAGAGGGCGGCCTGCTCTTAAATACACATAGATCTGACAGGATCACAAAAGTGAATTATTTATTAACAATAAAAGTTAATGGACCCACCCGTCTCGGTCATCAAAAAGCATATCTGCATCATCTCTAGGAAACAGCATCTTTCTGGGAGAAAAGGTGTCCGCTGTTGAGATGCTGTCCTCTTCTTCAAGATACCTGCAAAACATGAATGAGTCCATGCATCAACTGTGGAAAACATTTTATTTGGTCTGTGTGCTTCAGGAAATAACAACATAAGCTAAGAAAACTGGAAGTCTTATCACCTCCAAACAGAATTGGAGAAAGTGGAAAGAAGAAATAAAGATGGAAAGAAGAAAATCAAGCAAGGACAAAGAGATCGAGATCTGATAGGATTCGATAGACCTAAAACTACTCGACTACATTTCAGAAACAGCACAGAAGATCAGACTGTGGTTGAAAATTCAATTATTGTCTTAGGTTGAACGTGAGCCGACCTGCCCAGAACCGGAAGGCTGGAGGCGCAATGGATGAGAAATATCGCAAGGATGGATACTTGCGTCAGACTTGTGAGAACAGACATTTCCACACCTTAAAAACATGAAAATGAGAACTTCTTAGTGGCAGAAGACGAACCATTTTTCCTCCCAATCAAATGCGTGACAGAAGCTCGTTCAGAAACTCAACTCACCTCAGTTTGATCTTCTCGTAGCACTTTAGCAGTCTTCCAGTGCTTCTAGTCTGATTTTTATTCCCAGCCTTTTTGTACCCCCGAAATCATTGATCACAAGCTGTCACCGTGATGTAATAAAGACCTATTTTAAATGAGTTTTATTGCCCTGACTATTTGCTTTTTTCATTAGTTATTTGCCAACGGTTTTCTTACACTTGATGTGATGACCACACATGTGCGCTAATGCTAATAAAGATAAGTATGACTAACAGCGTTGACTTCCTTAATTGGTGCTAAACCGGTTGAGGGGGGCAAGAAATTGGTTTACTCACTTGTTTGAATTGTTAAGATCGCTAATAAATCTGAGGAAGGAAAAGGATTGTGGGTGGACATACAAACACACACGCTTTAGTGAATGAACGACAGTAGTAAAGATCATTATTATGGTAACTAACACACATGACAACAACATCACTATTGCTATACTGTACTTACAGTATGGGATTTAAACAAACCCCTAACAACAAGTATTCAACTTTGGTACAAAACACATCATCCTGAATCGTTGATGCTATAATAATACCTCTCATGTTTATGTCTTTCTGTCTTCAGTTGCGAAGAAATTAAAGTTTTTGAGGAAAACATTCCAAGATTTTTCTCCATATAATGGACTTCAATGGTGGCCAATGGGATGAAGGTCCAAACACGATCCCAGCTGGGGAATAAAGATTGAGGATAGTTAGCATAGAAGGCAACCATCAATAAAATTGGCACATTTCTGTAGTAATGTGGTTTTAGTATCTATATTTCACTTGCACTATATTCAAAGTCTTAACTGTACATTAGAAAGCAACTAAAATATAAGTCATTACTTGTTAAAAAAAACATTGCTTTTCTCCTTAGCTCTCAAATATTGTTTATGAGTGTACATGTTAACATTTATCCTGTTACAACACACCCAAATTCCCAAATTCAGACCCAGAACAATAAAGAAGAGGTGGGAGTTCAAAGGAGGAATCTTTATATTACCAAACTGCAGGGAGAGGAAGAGTAGATATAAGTCATGATCTGCAAGATTAACCACAATCTGATGTGATCCAACAGAGAAAACCAGTGTTGAGCTGCTGCAAGAGCTTTTGACGCACAGCAGCTGTGGTCAAAGAGTTCTCGTGTGTTCTGACTGATAATGATGATGATGATGATGATGATCCGCGATAAAGACTAGAGCAATCAAATAGTGAGAGAGTGATCTACTCACATGGTTATGTTCATGGATGTTTCGACGTGGAAAGCAGTTCGGAATGGAAATATTGATATTTTATTTGTTAACAACATATTTTTCGTACCTTCATTTCAGTAAATGTTATGAAATTAAAGAACTAAGCCAATAGTAGCGCTGGCGGTGTCATTTGATTTGGTTCGTGTATCATTTGAGTGTGTTCGGGAGTTTGGAGCGTGAATCATTTGAGTCAATTCGGGAGTTCGGAGAGTGAATCATTTTACTCAGTTCGGGAGTTCAGAGCGGGTTCGCGAATCATTTGAGTCAGTTCGGGAGTTCGGAGCGGGTTCGCGAATCATTTGAGTCAGTTTGGGGATCGCAAATCATTTGAATCAGTTCGGGAGTTCGGAGCGGGTTCGCGAATCATTTGAATCAGTTCGGGAGTTCGGAGCGGGTTCGCGAATCATTTGAGAAACTAAACAAATCGTGACTAAAAAGTGCACCTGTCTACATGATGAAGTCATACTAGCAGAGTGGCACTTGTGCATTTTGAGTGTGTTCTTTCACTGCATTATTCAATGTATTCAAATGCATTTATGAAGGCATGTGAAAGATCACAAAATTTAAGATATAGGGGTTAGAAAATGTATATATTTATATAATTTTTATAGTTAATCAGTATCACACGAAGAGTGCCATTTCAGTTTTTCTCCAAAAATCAGCATGATTAAAATGTGATATTAAGTTCCTACAAACAATAATTTAATTACAAATACTACATTTTGAAGAATAATGTAATATATGAATGAATAATAGCCTAAAGAACCTTTGTGCCAAAAGGGTTCTTGTCATTATAGAACCTTTTTAAAATAAAAGGTTCTTTGGTGTTGAGCAAAGAACCCTATGGTTCTATTTAGAACCCCAATGAACCCTTTTCTCTAAGAGTGTAGTGTAGTGTATAATAATATGCACATTAAAAAATGCATATTTTTTATCTGTCCTTCACTCATTTGTTGTGAAGATGAAGACAATAAAAGATGATTTGAATATATCTCTAATTTCTTTTTATAGACCAGACTTTAACTCCCCAACAGCAGTGAATCACGGCCGTATGCTTTCTTAACCATCATTTTTGACTCTAATTTGATGGTTTATAGGTTCAGGGTTTTTTTATGAGGGAATAATGAGCTCTGAAGCTCTCTCAGAAGTTATTAAACACATTAGTTTCTGTGAAGAATGATAGGATGCGGATGGAGACAGCTGCCATGACCTCTTTTATGGATCTTTAGACATATTTTGTAATAATACACTATTAGAGGAGATAAAAAGTGCTTAGTGAAGTGGGAAAGAGTGTTGTAAATAACACCGGCATGATTGAAATTGCCACGTATCCCTGTAAATGACATGCTGGCTGATGACTAATCTGTGGTTAGCTTGAACGGACACATTTAGAGTCTGTGTGATGGATACCGTGGCACTTCAGCATGATTACTGAGTTTAATTTTGGGCTGATGTCTTTATGAAATATGCACTTTACATTTCCTGCAGCTGAGCTCAGTTCATATACATTAAATGGAGACTTTGCTGAGACTCTTTCTCAGGAACCAAGTGCATAAACATCCACTGTGACTTAAGAACTAGTTTGACCAGTTATGACCAGTCTTAAAAAATGGCGATGTAAAGAAACACTACCTGCTGTGCATAAACCTATAGACTTAACAGGTAATATGCATGTTACGCATGACGTCACAATTTTCACAACTTTGTATCTTCATAGTTTAGACAGAGACGATAAAACTGTATAGTTTCCAAAAACTTATAACCTGTTTTTAAAAGTTGGCATTTAAGGCCCCAAAAATGCATTGTCATGTAAATGAATGGCCAAAACGCATACAATATTTTTAGCTGAAAATGGTGTTGTGTAAACACCCCATACAGTATATCTAGAGATACAACATACACAAATTACTGAAGAAAAATGTAAAAAAATGTAACCGCAACTTTTTATCTCACAATCGCGAGTTATAAAATCAGTATTGTGTGTTATAAATTTGCAATTCCGAGAAAAGCTCAGAATTACAAAATATTAAATTGCATTTCTGACTTTTTTTTCTCAGAATTGCGCATTTAAATCACAATGCTGAGTTTACATCTCGCAGTTCCGAGAAAAATTACATGAATCATTTGAGTCAGTTCATGAATTCGGAGCGTGAATCAATTTAATCAGTTCGGGAGTTAGGAGCGGTTCGCGAATCATTTGAGTCAGTTTGGGATCACGAATCATTTGAATCAGTTCGGGAGTTCGGAGCGGGTTCGCGAATTATTTGAGAAACTAAACAAATCTTGACTAAAAAGTGCAAGCATCTACATGATGAAGTCATTCTAGCACGAGTGGCACGTGTGCATTTTGAGTGGGTTCTTTCACTGCATTATTCGGTGTAAAAATGCATTTATGAATGCATGTGAATTATCACAAAATGTAAGATATGGGGGTTAGAAAATTATATATTTATATCATTTCTGACTTTTCTTCTCAGAATTGCGTTTATGAGTTTATATCTCGCAGTTCCGAGAAAAGTGACAGAATTGCAAGATGTAAATTTGCAATTGCAAAAAGTTGGAATTTGTGAAATAAAAAGTACTTTTTTTCAGTGGCGGAAGCAGGCTTTCATGAGAATCAGATGACCACATGACTCAAAAATTTATTCTGATGCTAAAGATGCCAGAAGACAGTATAAGTTGTGTTTTTATGAGGAGGAGATTTTACTGTATATGAACTTATGATGTGATTCATTCAAAAGCCTAAGATTTCTAGAAATAAGCACAAGCATTAATCTCCACCTCAAAACTTGGCAACCCAATCTAAACAAAATTTAATATTTACAAAATCCTGTAGTATTTTGTTGCTGATGGAAAACATCAACAAATTGTGACTGAATATATTCAGGAGATCCCTTTTGAAAAGGTCAAGGCCTGCTTCCCTTTATTTATGATGAAGATAACCGTTTTAATTCACTGAAGTTGAAAATCAATGTTCTTATGAATCATTTCCACTTTCGGATCAATCAGCTGCTGTTGTATGTGTGTGCAACAAACAACCTCACCACATGAACATTTACCCATAATGCCCTCCCCTTGTCATATAATTCCATGTAGAACCTTTAACATCCATGAATTCATTCCATTCCTCAAAAGGTTCTTCATGAAACTGTTCACAGAAAGTTCTTTGTGGAATTAGAAGGGTTATTTTGGGATCTTTTATTTTTAAGTGTGTACAATTTGCATAGGCCCAACGATATGGAATATTGTTTAATACACTACCGCAAAGGTGATTGTGATATTTTTTAATACATAAACAACAACATAAGTTACTATACTAACACATGAAACAAACTCTAAGATAAATATTGTATTAATATCAGCAACATTAACAGTGATAAATGAATCTGCACCCAAAAAAAAAAGCCTTTAAAACTGCAAAAAGAAAAAAGAAGATACTAATTTTAGGCTATTTTTAAGTTAATAAGCTTTTTTCCTATCCCATAAGCCTGCACACTCTTAGAAATAAAAGTTATTTGGGGTTCTATATAGAACCCTAGGGTTCTTTACTCAACTGCAAAGAACCCTTTATGCCAAACGGTTCTATATAAGGAAAAAAAAACCTTTTTGGCACAAAATGGGGCTATTATAAAACATTAGGCTATTTAAAATGATTACAATATTATGCATTATTTTTGTGCTTTTACTTCAATTTTACTTTTTTTTTCAGTTCTCCTCTGACATTTAGATTTAATATTATTTCTCCTTCACTATAACCGAACCTTACACATAACCGTAAATTGACACTTTAATACAAATAAGATTTAATAATGTTTTATGGTGATCGTAAGTGTTTTTATCTGAATACTATTTAAGGTTTAATCTGACATTAATGATAAAATGAGATTGCATTGATGATGAAACACACAAGTGATAAAAAATGGTTTTATAGGTCACTTAATAAAAACACGGCAATTTATGCTGCAACAACATGCACAGATGTAAATGAAAACGTCAAACACATTGATTAATAAAGCTGTTTACTTTTATCCAGTCCAGAGTGAAAAAGATAAGATATGAGTGAAAATATCAAAGGGTTAATGTGGAACTGCAATTGTACCGTCTTTGGTAAAGATCCCTGACTGGATCGATACTGTAATCAGGACACAAACACAACTGATTAACTTCCATGAACTGCAAATTATTAATCAAATATTCTCTAATGGAGCTCAGATGTGACAAAATTATTTCCATGTGTACCTCAGTATGTAAAAAAAAGTATGTTTGAAAACAAAACTAAATTATAATTTAACCAACTAATTAATGGACGCAGCTAAAAAGGTCAATTTTAAAATACATTTTCTTTTTATATACGATTTTATTTTAAATATAAATTAAATGGTCAAACCTAGAAAGACTAGCACATCACAGATGCTGTCCAGAAATGCTTGTTTTGCAACCAGAACGTTCATGTAAAAAAATATGTTTTAGTTGTGCATCTAACCAGTTTGATGTATATTGCTGTCTGAAAGTTCGTTCAGTCTCCTCCAATGCACTTACGAGTACCTCAGAAATGAACAATCACAATAAATCACTCAGAAAAACAGGTCACAGGTGCAGATATCCACAAACTAAAACCAAGACAACAAATCCATGCATCTTCAATATTTCAATCAGTAAACAGTCATATTATTACTAAATGTACTGGTTTAATGAGTTTTACTCAACAAAACAGCAGGACTTTTATGTGTAAAATGTCAACGTTCCTGCATTCGTCTTTACAATGTGGAAAGGTCAAAGCATTTCTCAAAGATTTATCATAATGCAGTTGAAACCTACACAGATAATCCATGGCAAAACAGGTTATGACACAACACTCTCACTGGTTGCTTATCAGATGACTATCGCTGACAATATCGGCAGATGAAAGCACTTAACATAATTTAGCCATTTCATTTCATTATAGAGGCATGCCAATTGTAATAAAAACTAGAAAAAATATTGTGTATTTTCATTTACGTTTATTAAAACTATTAAAATTAAATCAGTGTGTTTATTATTATATACTACTATTATAATGTCTGAATTGCCTTTATCATTGTATCCAAAACATTGTTAATTGGTGTGCATGAGCCACTGTGGCTAATGAATGGATCTCAGACACAAAAGAGACACGATAGACACCTGTGTGAGATTCAGCAGCCCGAACGAAAGCAGCACTAATCTGTTTTGATAGATGTTTAATGGACCATTTTACAAAGGTCAAACACATAAACCATTGTTCAAGCCCTGTTTTGTGAGGAACACACATTAACTCCTGGCATGACATTTGTATTCTGCTGTGTGGCATGCAAAACTATCTAAAATGATCTAAAGAAGTGGCCAAAACTTCTAAAACCAGCCTGATCCAAGTATATTTATACACGTTGTTTCTGTAAACTCATATTGGCTAGGTAGGTGCATAGGAAAGAGTAAAACAGTCATGAACGTTTCCTCAATCGGTAAAATGAATGTTTTTTCACGCTCACGAACAACAATTGCATTAAGAATGTTTGCTAATCTGCAATACGTCAATAGGACGTTTCCTATTAAATGTCGAGAAGACGTATAGAAGATGTCTATGATTAAGAATGAATGTAAAACTGATATTTTAAAGACGTCTATCAGATGTTTGTACACAGCAAATGTTTTCCAGATGAAGCGATGTTTAACAGACATCTTGCAGACATATGTGTGCTATCTGGATAACAGTAAACCTCCCTGAAAATCAGTAGATAGCACACGTACATCTGAGAGATGTCTCTTAAAGATCTCTTCATCTGGAATAGATCTGATAGACGTATTTAAGATAACAATACACTGTACATTCAAAATCTTAAAGACATCTTCTTAATGTCCTATAGAGGTGTTGCATATGAGCAAACACTTACGTCTTGCAGATGTAAATGCAGACGTCAAATAGACGTCTAAGTGATGCACTATCAGGGTAAAAATTAATATAAGCGATTTAATATAAGATTTAAACCTGCATCCTTCATCCAGTCGTGGTGGATAATGTCCCACCCCTTGAGATTATCAGCACTGTTCGTCTCTGGCTTTATCCAGCCATATTCACTAACTTTGACAAAGTGATGCTATGATAAACACAGCGTTTTGACCCCAGGGTAATATAATGAAACGCCTCAGATATTAACAGCGTCCTGGATGGAGATAAGCGCTCGAAAATCAGCCTGAATGAAAACATTCGCGTCGAAACTAGTGATGATCTTAGCGGTGAGTAGGACAGAATATAACGGGACGCAGCTCCAAAGCGGAACTTTCGGAGTCTTGAAAAAACGCGCGAATCATGGCGAAGAAGAAACGGGTTCAGTTTCGTCAAGGGATTCCCAGATGACTTCTAGAGGCAGACATGCCAGCCAACCTCACCGCCTCCAGCCACAGCACCAACTGTAACTTCCCAGCGCGCGTCTTCGGGATATTATCGATCATCATCATCATCTGCGGGAACGTGCTCGTGCGTGTGAGCGTGTGCACGGAGAAAGCGCTCAAAACCACAACCAACTACTTCATCTTCAGCTTGGCTGTTGCTGATCTGCTGCTGGCGGTTCTGGTCTTACCTCTGTTCGTGTATGCAGAGGTCAGTCATTACCTAGGGGTTTGACATTTAGTCTAATATAGTGTTCAAGGTGACCAGGGAACAAACAGATACCAACTTTATAACCTTGCTAAGCCGGTTTATCTGCTGATCATCTTAAACGACGAGGTAAAACCTGCCTACCTCTGTAAGTTTTTAACACTTTCATGATGGTTTTCGCACGTCAACTATATGAAGGCTAATAACGTGATTTTATGCAATACTGAAAAATGCTAATAAATTATTTACATGTCGTTTTGATCATATGTAATATTTTCTGAATGATAAAATATATTTAAATATTACATTTTGAGTTTGTGCGCGCTTGTGCTTGTATGTAGCTCTCTCTCTGTATATATATATATTAAATATTATAATATAAAAAATATGAATATTCATTGCAATCTAACAGAACAATAACAGAATAAGAGAACATATTGTATATTTATCTTTTATTGCTAACACTATTGTTTCTTGATAAAAAAAAAAAACAGCAAACAAACTTGAGGAAAATAATATTAATTAATACATATGAATTAATAAATTTTGAGTGGGTGTCTGTGCGTGTGTGCATATGTAATATTTAATTATTAAAATATTTAAATTTATTAATATAAATTTATAAATTATACACTAGGAAATTATATATATATATATATATATATATATATATATATATATATTTGTGTTTGTGTGTATATACAAATACAATTAATATTTACAAAATATACAATCATTAAGTAAATTTAAATAAAGTTATTTAAATATTTATCATATATACACGCAGACACATCATATGAAAAATTTAATTATTTAAATATATATGTTAACATTGTTTCAACAATAACTAAAGCTTGCCATTAACTACAGTTTTCATGGTAACAGTAATGTAATCCATTAACTTGGTTGTAATTAAATTCTTACCCAATCTGCTAAACAACTATATTGGCTTGCATGAAAAAAATGTGCAGACATGCATTAATTCGGCCTCCTCCTGCTGAAGCTGTCTGTCTCTGCCAGATCCGGGCGTCATAAACACACATCACACAATGTGCATTGTCTTACCAAAAAAGCAATTAAGAATCTGTCCTTTTCTCCTGGCCAATAATTAAAATGCCATTAAATCCTCCTCTCTGCTGTTTTATTTCTTTTTTTAGACTGCGGGATGCATATCAGCCACTAAATTACCATCAGCCCCGGAGCATGAGACGTGTGTGTGTGTGTGTGTTTGGATTGGTTTTTGTGACAACACCAAGCTGATAATAAGGAAATGAAGGTTTCACGGTCGCTCCACTGTGGCTCTAAGAACACAAAGTTAAAGGAGAAGGTGAAAGCGGTCGGAGAGCAATGAGAAAGAGGTGATTGGACAAAATGAGAGAGAAGCAACAGATGGGTGAAGAGTAAAAGATGATGATTTTCTCTCTTCTTAGTTCCAGGATGGGGTTTGGTCGCTCAGTATGACCCTCTGTGATGGACTGATGACCATGGATGTCATGCTGTGCACCGCCTCTATATTTAACCTCTGTGCCATCAGCATAGACAGATGGGTCTGACTTCAGCTGATGCACACATGGTGTCTTTGGGACACAGGATTAGTACCAAAAAACTTAATTAAACTTAATTAAAAATTCATAAAAACTCGTTACTTAAAAATGGTAAAAGTATATGCCTGCTTAAAAAAAAAAACTTAAATAAAAAATAATATTAAAATAAGAATTAATTAAAAATAAAAGTTTAAACTTATTTTAGTTAGGTATAATTTCTCTTTTTTATCTAATTGAAAGATTAAAATACTTAAAACTAAATATTATTAAGAACAGGCACACTTAATAATAACAGCAATGTATTAATTATTTAATTAATAAATTATGAAAACTTCAAATAAAATAAAAATAAAATATATTAATAAATAAATAAATAAATAATATATCAATGATGCTAAAATAAAACTGGCTGGACAAAAACAACACTTTTTATTTAGACATTTTTTTTTTATCAAACTCATCATCAAAAGTATGAAATGACACAAATGTGAAAATAATAATAATAATATAAAAAAGGTATAGTTTAGCTATATCAAACAAAGATTCAGTTCGGACTAAATCTGGACAATTTGCAAATGAATTACCATATGATAATATGTGATAATGGACACGGACCGATAATATATATATATTACATTGTTATTTATTTTTCCTTTTTCCTTTTTCCATTTTCATTTTAGTTAGATTTCAATAATTTCATTTGGCAGTTTAGTGTTTTTGTCATTATTATAATTGTTATTATTTTAAAATAATAATAAGTCTGTATAGTTTTTATTTCTATTTCAGTTTTAGTTTAAGTTATTTTAGTATATCACAAGTTAAACTAAATGAAAAGATGAAATGAAAAATGCTTCTAAAAATATAACTTTTTGTATTCTATTTTATTTAACGTTTATTTTATATTATTTTACGTTTTAACATTTACATTTTTGTATAGTTTTAGTTATCTTTAATAACCCTGTTCCCAACCTTATGCAAATTAGATTTCATGCCAATGTACAGTAGTTTCTACTTCTAAATAACTTTCTACTGCTTCTAATAAACATGTTTTTATTTCCAGTCATTATCAAAGAACAAAACTCACCATGGTAATCCGGAAATCACTTTATTTTAAGGATAGTGTTGTGTGGAAGACATCAAATGTGTAAAACGGGCCTTAAATCTCTGATTCTTGAACTCATGGGAATCTGGATAAGGATGGATACATGTAAATTCATGCAGTACACTGATTTTACACAGCTAGGATTTACCCCTTTACTAGCTTTGCATGGATTGTCTTGTAATACCTCATACGGCTGGCTCCAGGTTCATCGCTGTCTCCATCCCTCTTAATTACAACCGCAAACACGTGGATCAGCAACAGATTGTTCTGCTTTCTGACACATGGATCCTGGCCTCGGCCGTGGCCTCCCCAGTGATGTTCGGAGTCAACAAGGTCCCCAACCGGGACCACAGCGAATGCAAGCTGGAGGACAACAACTACGTGGTGTATTCCTCCATCTGTTCGTTTTTCATGCCGTGCCCCATCATGCTCGTGCTGTACTGCGGGATGTTTCACGGCCTGAGGAACTGGGATGAGGCACGGAAAGCCACGCTGAGGAGCAGCATGAAGGCCTGCCGAAAGCTTCAGGAGGCCGCCTCGTCCCTGCAGCCGCTGTCCGGCCTGCCACTCGTCATCAAGAAAGATCTGTCTGACATTACCTTAGAGGAGCTGGAGCAGGAGCCCGTGTGCATGCTCGCCTATCCCGGTGGGAGCTACCATGAACATCCAAACCAGAACCGGCAAAAGAAGAGAGCCAAAACAAATGGGAGGGAGAGGAGAGCAATGAGGGTGCTTCCTGTTGTAGTAGGTAAGAAGACATGAAATACATCATGTCCTGTTATACTCCAGATCTGATGAGGGACTACAGATGAGCTGCAAATATTCGGTCACATCTCAGGGCCATTTAAAAAATGGTAAAAAACAATTATGAAGAAAGAAATGGAGGCCAGCACCTAAACTATTCACTTTCCCTTATAAATCTCCGTCCGATATTTTTATGTTGAGAAAATCCAGGGGCAAGTTTTTACTAAACTACTAAGATTTCGGTCTCCCTGTGTTGTTTATGAAAGGAAATAGATAAACTCTCTAAACATTAATTAAATTATTGATGGTGATTAATTAATGATACTGAAATAGTCATTATCGACGTTTTTTTTTTTTTTTTTTTTTTTATGGCCTTCGATTTGCAGATTTTTTTTTTTGCAGAGAAAATACCACGACATGTTTTTCAGTACATTTACAAGAAACCTATAAAAAAATTATGTATATATAAAAAGAAATGATTGTATTTAATTAATTGATGGATGGTTAATTTATTATTAAAATACACATTTAACAGAGTGCAACCATCATTCTGACCCTATAAGACATATTATCGTCTAATTTGAATATATATATTATAATTTATTATATATTATATACTTTGAAATTCATAGTTTTTTAGTTTGTTTGAAGGAGACAATTAACATGACATTCTTAAACATTTATTTTTATTAATAAAAAAAAGACAGGTTATTTATCATTAAAGTAGCAACGAAACATTGTTGCCTAAAAGTAACATTTATTAAGGGAAACTAATTTCTTTTCTAGTGGCTTTGATTCAACCATAAAATGCACCAGAACAAAACTGCAGATGCATATTTATACCTCTGCTCTCTCTGATCTCCATCCGTTTTAAAAAACAAGAGATGAAAAAAAACGAGTACCTGGCTTAGAGGAGCGATTACAAATACTGTTTCTGTGTGCTGAAATGAGGAACTCCTTCGAGCCTCATTGGCTAATCATTCGTCACCAGTCCTCCAATCAGATTATGATGTAAGCCTGGCTCTAGTCCAGCAGGCAGAGCTGGGGCAGCCGTCACACTGAGACCTGCACTTATCCTCTTCACAGGTTCCTGAGAGATGTGCCACTGATGTGATCTGTACAGTACTGACAGTACCTGCCAATCATTTCACCCCTTCTCAACCTGAGTACAGATGAGAGAGAGAGAGAGAGAGAGAGAGGGGTCAGGATTTCCACAATACACATTGACAGTCAAGTTCAAAAGCTCAATCTCAAAAAAAAAGTTTAATATATAACATGACATTTATTTGTTTGCAAAAGTAAATAGCATAAAGGCCAAAGTACACTGGACCCCACTGACTCCTTAAAAATTCTACACTCTTAAGGTTCTTTATTGGCATTCCATTAAGAACATTAACATCCATCCAAGGTTCTAAAAGGTTGTTTTTTTTTTTTTCCACAGCAATGCCATTGAAGAATCATTTCTGCTTCTCTAAAGAACCCTTAAGTCAGCAGTTCATGAAATAACCTTTTTTTTCTTAATGTGAAGAACATTTTAATAATCTGAACAACCTTTTTCCACTGTTAAGAGCCTTTTGTAAATGAAAGGTTCAATGGATGCTGAAGGATTTTCATTAAACCATGAACGGTAGTGAAGGAACTTTATTTTAAAGAGTGTTTCACAAAAGGTTATTTATAGTGCAATTTAAAAAAAAAATCTCCACATTAAGAAAGGATTATGCAGCCATGCTATTTTTGGTTCTCCAAAGAACCTTTCAGTGAACAGTTCTTAAAAGAACCTTTTTTTTTTCTTTTATTGCAAAGAACATGAGTGTCTGCACCATCTGACAACAATGTTGAATTTACTATTAAGTGTGCTGCAGTTTTGTCGACTGCCACTTTAAATGCTCATGGTCTATACAGTGTAGTGCACTTTACTGAAGAGCAGTTTGTGTAAATAACGTGTCGTTTGAAAAAACATTGACGTGTCATCTCCAGGTGCCTTCCTGTTCTGCTGGACGCCGTTCTTCGTAGTGCACACGATGAGGGCTCTCTGTGAAGACTGCTACATCCCCAGCAGCGTCACTAGCATCGTGACCTGGCTAGGCTACGTCAACAGCGCCCTCAACCCCGTCATCTACACCATCTTCAACTCAGAGTTCAGGAAGTTCTTCCGGAAGTTCCTGCCAACTCTGCCCAACTGCTGCAAGCTCTTTGCTAACAGTTTATGAACAAAACATAGCCTACCCAAAAGTATAAATAAACCAGACAAATAATGCATACATGTAAATACAGCATGTTGTATGAAACAAAAATGAAGTTTGGTTATTGCTGCCTTTATGTTTTTACTTCATGATTTAATTTCGTATGTTTACATTTTGAGAGCTGTAATGAATTGGCTTCACGAATTTGCATAAAATGTTTGGAAAATCATTGTTATGTAAACTGTTGTTTCATGAAATGCATACAAAACAAATTTGTGTACATGATTCTTAAAATAATTTGTGTACTGTTACATATAAACAGGCAGAATGAATTTCCTATTTCATTTATTTTCCTATAAAACATTTTTATAGCGATTCTTAATACACGAACATAATTTCCATGTAAATAGTTAATAAAACTAGCGCTACTTAAATTGTTATGATCATAAAACACATGCATGTAATTCAAATGCATGTACTTTAAAAATCTGTTCATGGACCAGAGTGTTGTACGATGTTTACACGCGAGAACGATGAAGAAACAATGCAAAAATACATAGAGAATGTGACATGCCCAACAAATCAGAAAGATCTTGTTTTTGAGGTGTTGTTACTGAATCAAAAATAGCAGTTTATGCTTAAACGAACAATTGAAACATTTCCTTCTGTTTGTGTTTGTGCATCAAAGAATCTCCAATGTGAAGATCAAAAGTGAATCGATGCAATCAAAAACTTTCTGTATGATTCTGAAGAACTTATTAATATAAGTAACTTGTTAGGTAAATGTAGGTTAGACGTTCGCTGGTGATTGTTTTCATGCCTTTCGTGCTATTTGTTCTCTTCGGGTCACACTGTGTTCATTAAAAGCTGAGTGAACCCGCTTACACTGGAAGTGAGTGGTTTGATTTCAGTGAACGGGGTTAGAATGCAATATTTAGAAACTGTGTTTCTGTGGCTTTTCTATGGTTTTGAGTTATTGATTTCACTGCTGAGCCCACTTTGTCAATGGAATGCTTGCTGCTTTTGATTAATTAAAAATTAAGAGTTGATCAAAGAATAGATCAGCTTGAGGGGTCATACTGTATCACAATATATGCTGCACTGTAAAAAGTGATGTTTTGAACTTGTAAATAAAGATAGTATCAGTTAAGTTCATTTTACAAACAAAAACTATTTTTTCTTTTTACTTAAAAATGTCACGTTTACTTCAATATGCTACTTGATATTTAGTTTTTTTTTTTTTTTTTATAATTATAACCTTATTTTAAGCTTATTTTATTTCAAATGTAATTTCCTTAAAAGTAAAGCTAAGGGTGAGATCAAGGTCAAGCAGAGATGGTTACATGTGTCCTTCTGTGGATCATGGGGGTGGATGTATCTCCTGATGCTTTTAAAATGAGACATGTCAAAACTTATTATGCTCAGAAACCACAGTCTGTCCAGCTTCATTCCACCCACTCTCTCGTCATGCAAATACAGAGACCTGTCCACCATCTCCTGAGACAGCTAAAAGACATCAAGCAGTCCCAGAATGACTACAACATAGGCTTAAATGCAGCATATGGAGCTACAGAGAGCCTCTAGACACTCCATCAATGCTCAGGAAGTCTCAGTTGAGTATTTACACATAAACATGATCTCAGATGTTTCTTCTTATCAACCCCCTACTCAAACTCAGAGCTACTAGACTAGAGCTGTGTAAGGGATAATCGCTATACTTTATCCTCCTGCTTATTACATGGATACCTACCAAATAAATAAATAATTTGACACAAAATATTAAAAGGGAGTTTATTGATTTAAACCCGATTGTATTGCTTCCGCTAAAGAAAATAGTACGCTCCGTCTCTACGGTTAGAATCCTGTGAGTCCATAGCAATTCAGAAATCTGAATTTGTGAATCTAGAAGAAATCTACAGATGCAAACAGATGGAGGATAGGCTACACTCTAAAAAATGTAGTAAATCTGAGTAACTGCATCTGTACATTAATAAATAAAACTGAGTAGAAATAAGTTAACATTAAACATTAAAAAGAACAATATTTATAAATTTATAAAAACTTTTTTTTTTATTTCCCCGCAACCTTTATAAAATAGTATTCCATACAACCACAAATACATACATGACATTTTATTTAATTGTATTGAAATTTTACTCTATTTTGGTAAGTTTAATTCAAACAATCAAGTAAGATTTTCAGAGATTTTATTAAGTTAATTAAGTTAAATATTTACTAAGCCACAGAATATTTTTTGAGTGTAGTAGGTTTAAAACAAACTCCATCTAAATGTGGATTTTGAAGGTTTTATTTGATGATGGTGATGATACAGTCCTCCCTCAAATGTGAAACTATCCTTGTCAGTCACCATCAGTTATTGTGTATGTGTACATGCATAGCAATAATAATATGAATGTATTTGATTAAAACATTAAGGCAATTCAGTATTCTGATGCTTAGTTGTGTGAAGCTAAAAAGTTATTTTGCTTGTGAAACAAAAAGTATTTAAACAATTAATTTTAATCATGCTTGCAGTGCAGGGCCAGGCAGGCAGCATAATGCCAAAAAAAAGAGAGGATACAGAAAAGGAAGGAGAAGGAGCGCCAGGAAACAGCCAAGAGTAGCAAATCGCTAAATGCATGGTCACCGCTGTAAGAGAGGAAGGAGAGACAACCAGGGAATGGAAGTAACAGATTTTATTTTGAAGTAGAAGACCCTTTTTTTGTAAGAATTTTATTAAGTTGCTGTATTTTTCAATCATTTTTGCAGTGATTTTTTCAGTAAAGTTAACAAAATAGCAGCAACAACCCTCTTCAGTTTAGAGTGAATATTTGTGTTGATTTTACAGTGTTATGTGTTCTGATAACACCAAAATAATTAAAATGATGTAGTGCCTTGTGCAAAAAAAAAAAAAATTATTAGTAAAGCACACCCCTCTGCTTGATGCAGTTATTTTGGTTATTCTAAATATATACTTGAAGCTAGTAGCAAAGAAAATGTTTTCAAAACATGCACATTGTGGGATGGTTTCCTTTGCTGCTCTATAAACCTAGTGAATACTAAGGAGACCATGGTTTCTGTGTGAACTGATTATTTTGTAGACATCTTTTGAAAATTAGAGTTTGAGGAAGATTAAATTAATAAACTATTTTAATTTTTTTTTTTAAAGGAAGTCAGTGTTGCGTTAATATATATACTTTTTTGTTTAAAAAAAAAAAAAAACGTAATTATGAGAAGTGCCCTTTATTCCACTTGAGCCCCTGCCCCTCAAAATGTCTGTGCACGTCCCTGCCTACTACTATATATAAAACTACTGTGGAGTAAAAACATTAATACACAGGAAAACTATGTTTTGTTGTTGTTGTTGATATAATTGATCAGGAAGTTAGATTTGACTTCTTTAAATCTCTTGATCTGGACTTGATGATGGGGTGTTTTCTGGACTGAATATTATTTTCCTTTTTATTGCTCTCTTCACAGGCAGCTTGCACTCCTCTTTTTGCCTTCTCTCTGACTCCATCTGATTTAGACGCTTCAGCAGCTTGTCCTTATTTTCTGTACAGGAAAGGTTCATTGTTTCAAATGAAGAGTTCAACCAGAAGAAATCACCAATCTAACCATTCATCTTGAGAAGAAGTGCATGAGAGCTTTCATCCTCATACTTTACATCAACAACATCCTCCTCATGAACTACAGACTGAAGAATGTCTTTTCTCTTTACAATCTCCAGAGACGCATCCATTTCTGTCCATTCAATTAATTCCCACATTCTGTCTATAATGGCAAAAATGGCCCACAATAATAAGCATGTTAAATACTCATATGAGGAGGAATATAATTTATATAGGAGGATATAATTTTATATGCAATATTACCTTTCCTTTTCATCATCATCTTTAAGAGTTCATGATAATTTCTGTTCAACTTTCTCAGTGGATAAATTTGAATCAACTGAGTCGCGAACAGACTCCGAAGTGCCGATCTGAATCAACCGAGTCGCGAACAGGCTCCGAAGTGCCGATCTGAATCAACCGAGTCGCGAACAGGCTCCGAAGTGCCGATCTGAATCAACCGAGTCGCGAACAGGCTCCGAAGTGCCGTTCTGAATCAACGGAGTCGCGAACAGGCTCCGAAGTACCGATCTGAATCAACCGAGTCGCGAACAGACTCCGAGGTACCGATCTGAATCAACCGAGTCGCGAACAGGCTCCGAAGTGCCGATCTGAATCAACCGAGTCGCGAACAGGCTCCGAAGTGCCGATCTGAATCAACGGAGTCGCGAACAGACTCCGAAGTGTCGATCTGAATCAACAGAATCAAACAAGTCGCGAACAGTATGGAAGGCATTTTCTATGGAAGCATATGGGTAGCATTATTCAATTTGGGATGTAATATGCAAAATGACAATGCAATATGTAAAATGGCAATGCATTTCTGTATTTACATTTACATTTTCCAATACATTTGTGCAACGTTTGGTGCAAAATGAAAATGAAAATTAAATTACATAATTTTAATTTGCCATTTACTACACCAGTTTTAAAATGTAAAATAAATATTAATTTTATCGCTTTATAAGTTGCAAAATTAAAATGAAAATATATTACAGAAATGATTAGATATGTCTAACATATTAAAGCAAAAACTGTGGCAAAATGATCATTTAAATGCAAATTTTCTTAATTGCATTAACACTCACAGTCAAGACACTTACGATTGCATTTTCATTCGGTGTCCCGCAATGAATGTAGCAAAATTCAATGTGCACATTGAAAATGCATTCCGAGCCGATCACGTGTCCCCGCCCTCGCGCCACGTCAATCATTGTGTGAACAAGGCGGGGCTTACAGAAGGTCAGAGACTCAAATCTCAAGGAGCGGATTCAAGTGAGACAAGATGGACAAGACAGTTGGTCCGTGTATGTTTTGATCATTTCGGTTTATGGCTTCAATATTTCATTCGCACTTGTGGGCGGAGCTGAAACGCTGCTTTCATCTGATTGGTCGAATCGCTCCACCTTCAGCTGGGTCTTGTCATTCTTTCAGACAGAATAAGAGTCGGTGCGAGTGAAACTACACTCACTGTAAATTAGCATAATATTTGAATCAGATGTATCTGGGCACATAATTCGTGCTGCTGAGACCTGCAAATTATTTCTAGGTCGTAGTATTGTATGAATATTGTCCCACTGATAAAAACAGTGCAAATAGTTCTGTCCCTTTGGATAACAGTGAAGTGGAAATAAATATAGTTACATTTATGAAATAAAATTAAATAGGATTTTTTGGGAAGGTAAGTCTGGCCAGTTATACAAGCAACACTAGTCAGACGAGTCTGAAGATCTGAGCTGAATTGGGTGAAACATTAAAGTTTTAGTCTGTGTCAATTACTCCCATAATAAATAATAATAATAATGTTACCTGGTATTTTTCGGTATAAGTTACATCAGTCCAAAAATACGTCATGACGAGGAAAAAAACATAAATATACATAAACATAAACATAAATCTCACTGGACTATAAGTCGCATTTATTCAGGACCAAGAGAAAACATTACCGTCTACAGCCGCGAGAGGGCGCTCTGGGGTAGGCTACAGGAGCACTGAGCAGCATAGAGCTAATTTTACTATTTTTATTTAGAAATGTAACTATATTCATTTTTACAATTATTTATTAATGTCACACACACAAATACACACACACACACACACACACACCTAGTGCCTTATGACTTAAAAGATGAGAGTGGTAAATGTTACAGACATGGAACTGTTCAGTCTATTGTTGATTTTTATTTCCACTTCACTTTTATCCAAAGGGACCAATCAGATGAAAGCAGCGTTTCAGCTCCGCCCACAAGTGCGAATGAAATATTGAAGCCATAAACCGAAATGATCAAAACATACACGGACCAACTGTCTTGTCCATCTTGTCTCACTTGAATCCGCTCCTTGAGATTTGAGTCTCTGACCTTCTGTAAGCCCCGCCTTGTTCACACAATGATTGACGTGGCGCGAGGGCGGGGACACGTGATCGGCTCGGAATGCATTTTCAATGTGCACATTGAATTTTGCTACATTCATTGCGGGACACCGAATGAAAATGCAATCGTTAAGTGTCTTGACTGTGAGTGTTAATGCGTTTAAGAAAAATAGCATTTAAATGATCATTTTGCCACAGTGTTTGCTTTAACATGTTAGACGTATCTAATCATTTCTGTAATAGATTTTCATTTTAATTTTGCAACTTATAAAGCGTTAAAATTAATATTCATTTTACATATTAAAACTGGTGTAGTAAATGGCAAATGAAAATTATGTAATTTAATTTTCATTTTCATTTTGCACCAAACGTTGCACAAATGTATTGGAAAATGTAAATGTAAATACAGAAATGCATTGCCATTTTACATATTGCATTGTCATTTTGCATATTACATCCCAAATTGAATAATGCTACCCATATGCTTCCATAATTTTCTGCCAAATTTAAATAAATAAATTAAATGATTAAAATGAAAATTAAAACCAGATTAACGATTTAATTACAGAAAACTGTACGCAAAATATGTGACAAAATTGAGAATTAAATTAAATGATTTCATTTTCACAGTGACATCCCTGTCAAATTGAAACATAAAATGCAATTGGTGATTTCACATTTGATTTTCAATACAGTCTCGAGGCAAGACTGCCAATATTAAAATGAAAAGCCAAACGTGAAAAATAAACTCCAAATACAGTTTTTACAAAGCTCTTTATTAACGCTCACGCAATAATGGTGACACAATTCAAATTTAAATGTAATTTTTACTTTTCATTTTAACTCCTCTTTTATTTCACAGTTTTCATTTTCGTTTTCATTTTCAAAGACAACCTGCATGCAAATTCTATGTTAATGAGTGGGTGTGGCTCAATTACGCTGTTACGTGGAGGAGCTAAAATGGCGGTTATGGCCAGTATAGCAGCAGAATTAAACCAGCTAGCAAACATTTCGGATGATGATGACTTCATTTTGCTACGAGTTGAATCTATATTGGATACACTTGGACATTTTGCAGCCGTCACAAACTCCGATGTCGATCCTCGAGTTATAAATAGTCTTAGTGAGGTTGTGCAGTGCCTTCAGACATCAGATTTTCCGGGGAGTCTCGTCCTGGCCCAGTTCGGTAAAACTGGCAAGATATTCACAGATTCGACTTTTCCGGATCAATAACTCGCGAGAGAAACGTTTTTGGTACACGAATTATGCCTCTTTTTACTCGTAGTGATGTAGTAAACGAGCTACAAGCCAGTTTGCCTGAAAACAAGCTTTCCTCCGCTCTGTACAAAATACGTTGATCTCAATGCGCTGGCGTCTGAGAGACAAGTCCTAAGGGACCGTCTGCAAAGTGCGAAATGCGAAAAAGGTTACTAATAAAATACTCAATAACTTCACAGTAACACACTGTAGTGTCACCAAATTCAGTTCACACATCACTGCTCTCCTGCTGCTTATACTACAATGTTGGTTTTAAAAATAGTTGCTTTTGCACAATTTTAAGATTTTTTTTATTATGAAAACGTCAATAACGTTACTGTAACACACTGTACTTTCACCAAATTCAGTTCAAACATCACTGCTCTCCTGCTGTTTTTTTTTTTCATAATAAAAAAATCATAAAAAATGTGACAAAGCAATTATTTTCAATATGAGTGTAGTAGTATAGCCAGCAGGAGAGCAGTGATGAGTGAACAGAATTTGGTGGAAGTAAAGTGTGTTACAGTAAAGTTATTAACTATTTTTCATAATAAGAAATCCTAAAAAATGTGCAAAAGCAATTAATTTCAAAATGAAAGTTGTAGTATAACCAGCAGGAGAGCAGTGATGTGTGAACTGAATTTGGTGAAAGTACAGTGTGTTACAGTAAAGTTATTAAAAAATGTTCCTTAATTAGTATTCATAAAAAACATTTGTTAAAGGAATTATTTGCAAAATTAAAGTTGTTGTAAAACCAGCAGGAGAGCAGTGATGTGTGAACTGAATTTGGTTGAAATACAGTGGGTTACAGTAAAGTTATTAACTATTATGTTCAATAATGGTGACTTTATTTTCCATAATAAAAATCATAAAAAATGTGCCAACGCAATTATTTTCAAAATTAAAGTTGTAGCATAACCAGTAGGAGAACCGTTATGTGTGAACTGAATTTGGTGGAAGTACAGTGTGTTACAGTACATTTATTAACTATTGTTCATAATTTAAAAAAAAAATCATCAAAAATCTGCCAAAGCAATTCCTTTTAAAATCAAAGTTGTGGTATAAACAGCAGTAGAGCAGTGATGTGTGAACTGAATTTGGTGGAAGTACGGTGTGTTACAGTAAAGTTATTAACTATTATGTTCAATAACAGTTAAGTAATTAATTATTTTTCATAATAAAAAAATCATAAAAATTTGCAAAAGCAATTACTTTCAAAATGAGTGTTGTAGTATAACCAGCAGGAGAGCAGTGATGTTTGAACTGAATTTGGTGGAAGTACAGTGTGTTACAGTAAAGTTATTAACTGTTTTTCATAATAAAAAAAATCATAAAAATGGTGCAAAAGCAACTATTTCCAATATAAGTGTTGTAGTATAACCAGTAGGAGAGCAGTGATGTGTGAACTGAATTTGGTGAAAGTACAGTGTGTTACAGTAACGTTATTGACGTTTTCATGATAAAAAAAATCGTAAAATTGTGCAAAAGCAACTATTTTTAAAACCAACATTGTAGTATAAGCAGCAGAAGAGCAGTGATGTGTGAACTGAATTTGGTGACACTACAGTGTGTTACTGTGAAGTTATTAAGTATTTTATTAGTAACCTTTTTCGCGTTTCGCACTTTGCAGACGGTCCCTTAGGACTTGTCTCTCAGACGCCAGCGCATTGAGATCAACGTATTTTGTACAGAGCGGAGGAAAGCTTGTTTTCAGGCAAACTGGCTTGTAGCTCGTTTACTACATCACTACGAGTAAAAAGAGGCATAATTCGTGTACCAAAAACGTTTTGCTCGCGAGTTATTGATCCGGAAAAGTCGAATCTGTGAATATCTTGCCAGTTTTACCGAACTTGAAGGCACTGCACAACCTCACTAAGACTATTTATAACTCGAGGATCGACATCGGAGTTTGTGACGGCTGCAAAATGTCCAAGTGTATCCAATATAGATTCAACTCGTAGCAAAATGAAGTCATCATCATCCGAAATGTTTGCTAGCTGGTTTAATTCTGCTGCTATACTGGCCATAACCGCCATTTTAGCTCCTCCACGTAACAGCGTAATTGAGCCACACCCACTCATTAACATAGAATTTGCATGCAGGTTGTCTTTGAAAATGAAAACGAAAATGAAAACTGTGAAATAAAAGAGGAGTTAAAATGAAAAGTAAAAATTACATTTAAATTTGAATTGTGTCACCATTATTGCACCATTATTGCAAAGAGCTTTGTAAAAACTGTATTTGTAGTTTATTTTTCACGTTTGGCTTTTCATTTTAATATTGGCAGTCTTGCCTCGAGACTGTATTGAAAATCAAATGTGAAATCACCAATTGCATTTTATGTTTCAATTTGACAGGGATGTCACTGTGAAAATGAAATCATTTAATTTAATTCTCAATTTTGTCACATATTTTGCGTACAGTTTTCTGTAATGAAATTGTTAATCTGGTTTTAATTTTCATTTTAATCATTTAATTTATTTATTTAAATTTGGCAGAAAATGCCTTCCATAGGGTATAGGCTCCGAACTCCCAATCTGAAAACTTTGACTAACGAATGTAAAAAATAAATGCATTTTAATATAGTAAAAATAATTAAGATTGATCTTCCTCTATATTATATTAACAGCCTAACTTTTAACGAGCAATACACCATAAGATCATCTTTATACTATAAACAAAACACTATATTTCAGCCTATATTAATAACCTCTATGTAAAAAAAATGTAGAATACCGTTCTTACCAAATTCATTCAACACGTTATTAAATCATAATTAGTTTTAAAACACTTACAGGAACTTTCAGAGCTGATTTCAAAGTTACTGCGTTTATAAAACAACTCTATGAAAGACTCAGATCACGTAGCCTATCTAAAAATAAATCGCTATAGTAAAAGAGAAATAATAAGAGGAGTGAAGTTTCCTAGCTTTCTGCTGTGTTTGGTCCTCACGCGCGTCTGACGCTCCGCGGCGCGTCTCCGCCCCTCACACGCGCGTTTACAGCGCTAAATCAATCATCTGTGCTAATTATTATACATTTACTTCATTGTCAGCTTCAGGTACTTCATTTATTATTGTTCAATGAACTGTCTGAAACTAAAAAAAGGTTGTATTCGACAATACAAGTAGTGCTGTCGACACGCGGCTATTAATGATGCTACAGTCAAAAATCAGTAATAATTCAAACTTACCAAAATAAAATATATAAAATAATAGTTTCTATTTTAATATCCTTTAAAATATCATTTATTTCTGTGATGTGCAGCTGTATATTCAGCATCATTCCTCCAGTCTTCAGTGTCACATGATCTTCAGAAATCATTAAAATATGATGATTTATTATTAGAATTAATAATAGTTGTGATGGCAAATATTATTTTGGAATCTTCGATACCTTTTTCAGGATTCTTCGATGTAGAATTTTTTTTTAAAAGAACAGAGTTTATTCAAAATATAAATCTCTTCTTACAATATTAATCTTTGATACACTTCTTATCAATTTAATACATTCTAAAAGAGTTATAAACTTTTGAACTCTAGTGTTTATTGTTAGAAAAGACTTCTATTTTAAATAAATGCTCTTCTTTTTAACATTTCATTCATCAAATAATCCTGAAAGAAGTGTCACAGTTCAGCAGCACAACTCTGATAATAAATCAGTAATGGAGTAATGATGCTGAAAATCACAGAAATAAAATAGATTTTAATGTATATTAAAATAGAAAACTATTTTTTTACTTCATAATAACATATATTTTTTAAATCCTGTATTTTTGATGAGTAAAATAAACTCCTGTAAAAACAAACAAACATAAAAAATCGTTCTGATCCCAAACTCTGACCAGTTTATGTGTGTGTGTGTGTGTGTAGCACTTACACACTAATCCCCATAATATTAAAGATGTTAAATACTCATCTGAGGAGGAAACAATGTTGCATCATAATGAAAAGATGTGTAAAGTACACTTTTCTGTAAACTGAGCCAAACATTTTCACTTATTTAGGATAGAGTAAGAATATTTACTGTATTGCGCAAGTTAGTTTATAGATATAATTTTATATGCAATATTACCTTTTCTTTTCATCATCATCTTTAAGAGTTCATGATCATTTCTGTTCAACTTTATTTCTCAGTTGATAAATCTGAATCAACGGAGTCGCGAACAGGCTCCGAAGTCCCGATCTGAAAACTTTAACTAACGAATGTAAAAACTAAATGCATTTTAACATAGTAAAAATAATTAAGATTGATCTTCCTCTATATTATATTAACAGCCTAACTTTTAACGAGCAATGCACCATAATATCACCTTTATACTATAAACAAAACACTATATTTCAGCCTATATTAATAACCTCTATGTAAAAAAATGTAGAATACCGTTCTATCCAAATTCATTCAACACGTTATTAAATCATAATTAGTTTTTAAACACTTACAGGAACATTCAGAGCTGATTTCAAAGTTACTGCATTTATAAAACAAATGTATGAAAGACTCAGATCACGTATCTAAAAATAAATCGCTATAGTAAAAGAGAAATAATAATAAGAGTGAAGTTTCCTACCGCTCTGCTGTGTTTGGTCCTCACGCGCGTCTGACGCTCCGCGGCGCGTCTCCGCCCCTCACACGCGCGTTAACAGCGGTAAATTAATCATCTGTGCTAATTATTATACATTTACTTCATTGTCAGCTTATTATTGTTCAAGGAACTGTTTGAAACAAAAAAAAGGATGCATTCGACAATACAAGTAGTGCTGTCGACACGCAGCTATTGGTAGTGATGCTACAGTCAAAAATCTGTAATAATTAAAACTTATCAAAATAAAACAGTGGTGTAGCCACGGGTGTGCCAGGGTGTGCCTGTGCCACCCACAGTGGCAGCTGGCACACCTAAAAATAGATACAGAATTATTTTTTATAGTCTCAATAAAAAATATTTACTAAACTTGGGCTATTGTTGTTTACTTAGAATATATACATATATTTTTTTGTTCGCGACTCGGTTGATTCAGATCGGCACTTCGGAGCCTGTTCGCGACTCGGTTGATTCAGATCGGGACTTCGTAGCATGTTTGAGATTTTTTTTTCATTCAGATCTGGAAGTCGAAGCAGGAAGTGTTTGTCAAACAGTTAATTGGTGATAAATGAATATTTGGACTTGAGGCTTTTTTTTTTACCTGTCGATTCAGCATGTACATGGACCCACACACAAAGGTGGACACACTCTAGACGGGTGTGCCAGGTAGGGTGACCACCCGTCCCGCGTTGCGCATGCGCGCACAGCGTTTGAAGCCCAATACATGCCTCCCACAAATTGAGACTGTGTCACGCATAATCAATGCTTGCTCAAAAAAAGTTGGTCGCTATATCTGGAGTCACCAACCCGTCGATCGCGGTCGACAAGTCGATCTTGGAAGCATTTTAAGTCGATCGCGAAGATTTTTCTAAATCTGAGAAAAAAAGGTGTGAGCCTCCGGTGCGAGTTTGGAGGTGCGAGCCTCCGCTGACTGCGCGCGCACCTCCCGAAACAGACGAGACATTTATACTTGACAACTGTTTTATACTGAAAACCAGACAATAAAACTGATTTAGACGCGGGTGCCGGTGTGATGAGATGTATAGCTACTAATATCCGTCTGCTCGGGCATGATTGTTTTAGGCCTGTAATTGATTGATTATTGAGGTAATAGGGATGGCACTGTTCGCTGAAATAAAAAAAAAACAAACCGTTCGGTTCACCACACACGGTTCGGCACGCGCTTCAACTTAAATCTGACAAAGCATCTGTAATATCATCTGTAATATGACTTGCTATAAATGGCACGTAAAAAAAAAACAGGGTTCAGCTAATAAATGTTTCTGTTGATGCATGCGCATTCTGGCTTCCCAGACATTACAAAAACATGAAAAAAAGATCTATGTTGAGCAACTACAATTCCTTTTTAATCTAGTGTTTATTGTATACTATCCCATAATTTTGCACAGTAATCTGACAATAAATGTGGCACACCCAGATTTTCATATGCACACCCAGAGTCTCTTTTTTTTTGGCTACACTACTGAAATAAAATATATAAAATAATAGTTTCTATTTTAATATCCTTTAAAATATAATTCATTTCTGTGATGTGCAGCTGTATTTTCACCATCATTCCTCCAGTCTTCAGTGTCACATGATCTTCAGAAATCATTAAAATATGATGATTTCTTATTAGAATTAATAATAGTTGTGATTCCAAATATTATTTTGGAATCTTCGATACCTTTTTCAGGATTCTTCGATTTTTTTTTTTTTTTTTAAAGAACAGCGTTTATTCAAAATATAAATCTCTTCTTACAATATTAATCTTTGATTCACTTCTTATCAATTTAATACATTCTAAACTTTTGAACTCTAGTGTTTATTGTAAGAAAAGACTTCTAATTTAAATAAATGCTCTTCTTTTTAACATTTCATTCATCAAATAATCCTGAAAGAAGTGTCACAGTTCAGCAGCACAACTCTGATAATAAATCAGTAATGGAGTAATGATGCTGAAAATCACAGAAATAAAATAGATTGTAATGTATATTAAAATAGAAAAATATTTTTTTACTTCATAATAATAATTTTTTTAAATCTTGTATTTTTGATGAGTAAAAGAAACTCATGTAAAAACAAACAAACAAAAAAATAATTCTGATCCAAAACTCTGACCAGTTTGTGTGTGTGTGTGTGTGTGTGTGTGTGTGTGTGTGTGTGTGAGTGTGTGTGTAGCACTTACACACTAATCCCCATAATATTAAAGATGTTAAATACTCATATGAGGAGGAAACAATGTTGCATCATAATGAAAGGATGTGTAACGTACACTTTTCTGTAAACTGAGCCAAACATTTTCACTTATTTAGGGTAGAGTAAGAATATTTACTGTATTGCGCAAGTTAGTTCATACTTACATATAATTTTATATGCAATATTAACTTTTCTTTTCATCATCATCTTTAAGAGTTCATAATTTCTGTTCAACTTTATTTCTCAGTTGATAAATCCATGCACAATTCATAAAACACAACACATGCAACTGAGGTACAAGAAGCCTTGACTTCCAAAAGTAATTGAAATCATTAAAAAAATCAAATCGACAGGTTAAAAAAAGCCTCAGTTCCAAATATTCATTTATCACTAATGAACTGTTTGACAAACATTTCCTGCTTCAATGTCCAGATTTAAATTTTTTTTTTTTTATTACAAACAGTCTCCGGAGTCTCGATCTGAATCAACCGAGTCGCGAACAGGCTCCGAAGTGCCGATCTGAATCAACCGAGTCGCGAACAGGCTCCGAAGTGCCGATCTGAATCAACCGAGTCGCCAACAGGCTCCGAAGTGCCGATCTGAATCAACCGAGTCGCGAACAGACTCCGAAGTGCCGATCTGAATCAACCGAGTCGCGAACAGGCTCCGAAGTGCCGATCTGAATCAACCGAGTCGCGAACAGACTCCGAAGTGCCGATCTGAATCAACCGAGTCGCGAACAGACTCCGAAGTGCCGATCTGAATCAACCGAGTCGAGAACAGACTCCGAAGTGCCGAACTGAATCAACGGAGTCGCGAACAGGCTCCGAAGTGCCGATCTGAATCAACGGAGTCGCGAACAGACTCCGAAGTGCCGATCTGAATCAACGGAGTCGCGAACAGACTCCGAAGTGCCGATCTGAATCAACCGAGTCGCGAATAGGCTCCGAAGTGCCGATCTGAATAAAAGAGAAATAATAAGAGGAGTGAAGTTTCCTAGCTTTCTGCTGTGTTTGGTCCTCACGCGCGTCTGACGCTCCGCGGCGCGTCTCCGCCCCTCACACGCGCGTTAACAGCGGTAAATTAATCATCTGTGCTAATTATTATACATTTACTTCATTGTCAGCTTCAGGTACTTCATTTATTATTGTTCAATGAACTGTCTGAAACAAAAAAAAGGTTGTATTCGACAATACAAGTAGTGCTGTCGACACGCGGCTATTAATGATGCTACAGTCAAAAATCAGTAATAATTCAAACTAATCAAAATAAAATATATAAAATAATAGTTTCTATTTTAATATCCTTTAAAATATAATTTATTTCTGTGATGTGCAGCTGTATTTCCAGCATCATTCCTCCAGTCTTCAGTGTCACATGATCTTCAGAAATAATTAAAATATGATGATTTCTTATTAGAATTAATAATAGTTGTGATGGCAAATATTATTTTGGAATCTTCGATACCTTTTTCAGGATTCTTCTATGTATAATTTTTTTTTAAAGAACAGAGTTTATTCAAAATATAAATCTCTTCTTACAATATTAATCTTTGATTCACTTCTTATCAATTTAATACATTCTAAAAGAGTTATAAACTTTTGAACTCTAGTGTTTATTGTTAGAAAAGACTTCTATTTTAAATAAATGCTCTTCTTTTTAACATTTCATTCATCAAATAATCCTGAAAGAAGTGTCACAGTTCAGCAGCACAACTCTGATAATAAATCAGTAATGGAGTGATGATGCTGAAAATCACAGAAATAAAATAGATTTTAATGTATATGAAAATAGAAAAATATTTTTTTTTTTACTTCATAATATATATTTGTTAAATCCTGTATTTTTGATGAGTAAAAGAAACTCCTGTAAAAACAAACAAACATAAAAAAATCATTCTGATCCCAAACTCTGACCAGTTTGTGTGTGTGTGGGTGAGTGAGTGTGTGTGTGTGTGTGTGTGTGTGTAGCACTTACACACTAATCCCCATAATATTAAAGATGTTAAATACTCATCTGAGGAGGAAACAATGTTGCATCATAATGAAAGGATGTGTAATGTACACTTTTCTGTAAACTGAGCCAAACATTTTCACTTATTTAGGGTAGAGTAAGAATATTTACTGTATTGCGCAAGTTAGTTCATACTTACATATAATTTTATATGTAATATTACCTTTTCTTTTCATCATCATCTTTAAGAGTTCATAATAATTTCTGTTCAACTTTATTTCTCAGTTGATAAATCCATGCACTATTTATAAAACACAACACATGCAACTGAGGTACAAGAAGCCTTGACTTCCAAAAGTCATTGAAATCATAAAAAAAGCCTCAGGTCCAAATATTCATTTATCACTAATGAACTGTTTGACAAAAATTTCCTGCTTCAATGTCAAGATTTGAATAAAAAAATAATAATAATTACAAACAGTCTCCTGAGTCTCAATCTGAATCAACAGAGTCGCGAACAGGCTCCGATGTGCCGATCTAAATCAACCGAGTCGCGAACAGGCTCCGAAGTGCCGATCTGAATCAACGGAGTCGCGAACAGGCTCCGAAGTGCCGATCTGAATCAACGGAGTCGCGAACAGGCTCCGAAGTGCCGATCTGAATCAACGGAGTCGCGAACAGACTCAGAAGTGCCGATCTGAATCAATGGAGTCGCGAACAGACTCCGAAGTGCCGAACTGAATCAACGGAGTCGCGAACAGGCTCCGAAGTGCCGATCTGAATCAACGGAGTCGCGAACAGACTCCGAAGTGCCGATCTGAATCAACGGCGCGTCTCCGCCCCTCACACGCGCGTTTACAGCGCTAAATCAATCATCTGTGCTAATTATTATACATTTACTTCATTGTCAGCTTCAGGTACTTCATTTATTATTGTTCAATGAACTGTCTGAAACAAAAAAAAGGTTGTATTCGACAATACAAGTAGTGCTGTCGACACGCGGCTATTAATGATGCTACAGTCAAAAATCAGTAATAATTCAAACTTACCAAAATAAAATATATAAAATAATAGTTTCTATTTTAATATCCTTTAAAATATCATTTATTTCTGTGATGTGCAGCTGTATTTTCAGCATCATTCCTCCAGTCTTCAGTGTCACATGATCTTCAGAAATCATTAAAATATGATGATTTATTATTAGAATTAATAATAGTTGTGATGCCGAACATTATTTTGGAATCTTCGATACCTTTTTCAGGATTCTTCGATGTATAATTTTTTTTTTTAAAGAACAGAGTTTATTCAAAATATAAATCTCTTCTTACAATATTAATCTTTGATACACTTCTTATCAATTTAATATATTCTAAAAGAGTTATAAACTTTTGAACTCTAGTGTTTATTGTTAGAAAAGACTTCTATTTTAAATAAATGCTCTTCTTTTTAACATTTCATTCATCAAATAATCCTGAAAGAAGTGTCACAGTTCAGCAGCACAACTCTGATAATAAATCAGTAATGGAGTAATGATGCTGAAAATCACAGAAATAAAATAGATTTTAATGTATATTAAAATAGAAAAAGTTTTTTTTTACTTTATAATAATATATATTTTTTAAATCCTGTATTTTTGATGAGTAAAAGAAACTGCTGTAAAAACAAACAAACATAAAAAATCATTCTGATCCCAAACTCTGACCAGTTTGTGTGTGTGTGTGTGTGTGTGTAGCACTTACACACTAATCCCCATAATAATAAAGATGTTAAATACTCATCTGAGGAGGAAACAATGTTGCATCATAATGAAAGGATGTGTAACGTACACTTTTCTGTAAACTGAGCCAAACATTTTCACTTGTAGAGTAAGAATATTTACTGTATTGCGCAAGTTAGTTCATACTTACATATAATTTTATATGCAATATTACCTTTTCTTTTCATCATCATCTTTAAGAGTTCATAATTTCTGTTCAACTTTATTTCTCAGTCGATAAATCCATGCACAATTCATAAAACACAACACATGCAACTGAGGTACAAGAAGCCTTAACTTCCAAAAGTAATTGAAATCATAAAAAAAAAAAATCAAATCGACAGGTTAAAAAAAGCCTCAGGTCCAAATATTCATTTATCACTAATGAACTGTTTGACAAACATTTCCTGCTTCAATGTCCAGATTTGAATTAAAAAAAAAAAAAATACAAACAGTCTCCGGAGTCTCGATCTGAATCAACAGAGTCGCGAACAGGCTCCGAAGTGCCGATCTGAATCAACCGAGTCGCGAACAGACTCCGAAGTGCCGATCTGAATCAACCGAGTCGCGAACAGGCTCCGAAGTGCCGATCTGAATCAACCGAGTCGCGAACAGGCTCCGAAGTGCCGATCTGAATCAACGGAGTCGCGAACAGGCTCCGAAGTGCCGATCTGAATCAACCGAGTCGCGAACAGGCTCCGAAGTGCCGATCTGAATCAACCGAGTCGCGAACAGGCTCCGAAGTGCCGATCTGAATCAACCGAGTCGCGAACAGGCTCCGAAGTGCCGATCTGAATCAACGGAGTCGCGAACAGGCTCCGAAGTCCCGATCTGAATCAACCGAGTCGCGAACAGACTCAGAAGTCTCGATCTGAATCAGCCAAGTCGCCAACAGAAGTCCCGATCTGAAAACTTTAACTAACGAATGTAAAAACTAAATGCATTTTAACATAGTAAAAATAATTAAGATTGATCTTCCTCTATATTATATTAACAGTCTAACTTTTAACTAGCAATGCACCATAAGATCACCTTTATACTATAAACAAAACACTATATTTCAGCCTATATTAAGAACCTCTATGTAAAAAAATGTAGAGTACCGTTCTTACTAAATTCATTCAACACGTTATTAAATCATAACTAGTTTTTAAACACTTACAGGAACATTCAGAGCTGATTTCAAAGTTACTGCTTTTATAAAACAACTCTATGAAAGACTCAGATCACGTATCTAAAAATTAATCGCTATAGTAAAAGAGAAATAATAAGAGTGAAGTTTGCTACCTTTCTGCTGTGTTTGGTCCTCACGCGCGTCTGACGCTCCGCGGCGCGTCTTCGCCCATCACATGCGCGTTAACAGCGGTAAATTAATAATCTGTGCTAATTATTATTGTGATGAAGCGAGCACCACTACTTGCTTTGGGGGGGAAGGGAAAAAGTTGTGGGAGTCCATGAGGAAAAAAAAATATGGCTTACTCGCACAGCACTTTCGTGCAGGGTGTATTTTATTTACAGTGCCAATAAACGAGACAGTCCACAGTGAGGAATATTTACAAGTGCATGAAACCCTAAAAAAAAATACTAAAGTATCAAAGAAACAACAAAACAAAATGAAAACTGTATCCACTGTATCCACAATATACAAAATCTCCTCAATAAGTTGGTGTTCGGCTCGAGGTTCCACTGTAGCTCTCTCGCTAACTTAGTTAACAAATCCTGAATGGAAGCTTGCCTCCCCTTTTATATTCCAGACTCCGCCCCTTTTCGGCATATTTAATTCAAGGGTAAGTAATTAAAACAGCTTCCACCCTTTTGATCTTCCACACATTTCTAGACACCTTAAAAACAACATTAAGTTATTTCCAGCAATTATTCAAAAGGGCACCTATTCATTACCCATATTACATAGAAGTAAAAAATATTTGACACATTTGTTAAATATAATCCCCCCCCCCCCCTCACACACAAGACAATGGTTTCGCCTGCTTTCAGCGGTGCTGCGCCGACGCGACTAATCAGTACGTCATAAAAGGGCGCCCTCCGTGCGCTCTGTTTGGCCGACGCAACATTTACCCGCTAGAAGACAGTCAACTCTCCTCGAACCAACATTTAATCGACTATAGATACAACAAGACAAAGACAAGGACAGTGTATGAGCGTGTGCGAGAAATGATCGGCAAGAGACGGGTTTAAAGGGAAACACTAGGTGGAGAAATGTCCGTGTGCCATCGGCCTGGCGTGTGCACCCGCTTTGCCGTCAGCAGAACTAGCAGGTAAGGAGAGGGGAATGAAAAGTGAATGGGGTATGTATGCAGGTGTGTGTATGTGTACGTGCGTGCCCAGCGAGGTGTCTACTTCACCACAATTATACATTTACTTCATTGTCAGCTTATTATTGTTCAAGGAACTGTTTGAAACAAAAAAAAAAGGTTGTATTCGACAACACCGGCGGCGCAAGGGGGGGTCCTGGGGGGTCTCAAGACCATGCCAAAAACGCCTTGACCCCCCATTTGACCCCCCACCCTCTTTCTGATTATATACATATAAACCATATATTATTTTTTTTCTACAATAGCAACGGTGTTTACTACAGCAAGACCACTTTAGCTTGTAAACTCAGTATCTCTCTGGAAATAAATGTAAAAATATCATGTATCAATGTAATAATATACCTGATATGAAAGTGCAGTGTGAAGGATATGAATAACAAATTTAGCCTGTCATTTGTTTACATCGCAAAGGTGTTCGATTTTAGGCAACAACAACTACAACAGTAATAATAATATGAATCACTGTATTCCAGTGTATCAGTTTTTTATATTTTGTATCAATATTTAAGGTGGACTTATTGATAGGTGCAAGAGTAGTAGTGATGGTTAAAATAATAGATTAATGCTGAAATAGTAAATTGAGCCTTGTTCCTAGATGGACAGAGAGTGGAAAGTAATAGATACGTGTGAGAAGATGGAGATAGAGGAAGAAAAAGAGGGAAATGTAGAGGCACAAGTGACAAAAAGAGAGCAGGGAACAGCAAGCCAGGAGACAGAGGCTGGTGAGAAAGAGGAAAATGTAGAGGCACAAGTGTTTTCTATAGTTTTTACTATAACAGCTGTTCTTAATTATTCTGTAGAACAGAGAAGAAAAAGCCATCAGGTTGGGACAAATTAAGACATTTCAGTTTCTAATCCCAGAGCTATTATTATTTTAAACTTAAAATTGTCTTCTCTATTGTTTCTTTTTCAAAACTGCATCAAAGCATTTGCTGCTCTAACAATACATAACCATCAATATCTATATGTGAATCAGCAAGGAATGGAACAGCGCCATTTAAAGCCATGTTCCATGTGCTCTTTTTATACTTTGAGCACCTACCCCTCCAAAGGTCTCTCCACGGCCCTGCTCCAGACTCAGAGCGCAGAGCATGGATGACTCTGCTCTGACCGTTCTTTTTCTCCAGGTTAAAAAAGAACTTGGATGGAGCATCCATTTGGTCCGCACTCTGGAACCCTGACCTGACCAGAGCCCCCTGTGTTTTGATGTTCAATAAATCAGCCAACTGTGTCCTTTTCTTTGACAATGAATCTAAATACCTCCGGCTATCAGTTGACTCAGCTAATTCTAGAAGTTTTAAAATGTCAGTCAAGGTGTTCATAATCAAACTTGTCTCTCTAGTGACGTTTTGAGTATATACTGCAAACAAAATTGTTTTATTTGGGCTTTCCCAAAATCCCACCACATAAAGACGTTCTGAAAGTACCTGTCACTAAACAAAGTAGTGTTAAGCTGCCAGTATGCACTTCTTGGTTTAATGGAGTTTAAAAACACAGAACACAGCACCATACTGTGATCAGAAAAACTCACTGGGGTAATTAAACATTTCTTTACAATATTACAGTGATGCTTAAAAACATAAAACCGATCCAATCTGGCCAGCGAAATCACACTGTCACACTGTTTTTGTGCCCGATTAAATTGTCTCCAAACATCAGATAGCTCATGGGGTTTGACAAACTGGATCAAACGATTACGAGACGGCAAGTGAAGTTCAATATGGTTTCTGTCCAAGTTTGACTGTGTACAGTTAAAGTCACCACCCACGAATAAATATTCTTCTACACAGCATTTTTGTAAGACCGAACACAAAGTATTTAAAAATAGCATTCTTTCTATTGGTGCGGTTGGAATATACACGCAAATAAAAACAAAAATAAAATTCTCAAAAATCGCTCTTACTTTTAAAAGCCTGCCCTTAACTACTTCATCCACCTGATAAGAAGTTGGATTGAAAGCTTTAGAAAAAAGAATAGCCACCCCTCCACTGACGGATTGTTTGTAAAACTCTCCGACATAACCTGGTTTTATCAAAGAACTGCTTTGTGTCAGAAAAATAATCAGCTACACAGACCCCTCTCTTGTTTTTAGTAGCTTTTAAAAACAGTTTAATGTCTTCGACTTCACAACCTCGACTAGAGAAGTCACTCTGAGAGAGACTGACGCTAGAATCAGAAGATTCACCTTCACTTTCACCACAACAAACATCCACGTCAGCTTTCTTAGCTCTAACCGTCTGAAACTCGTCAGATGTTTTCCTTTTCGACGGAACTTTGAAATCAATCTGCTGTCTCCATTTCAATGCCATGATCATCACCAAACGAATCGAGCAGTAAAACTTTAGGTAAATTGACACTTTTTAGCATATTCGATGTTTTAACATCACCCGGTCTATTTTCCTCAACCACATTTTCAGGTTCTTTTACCTGGATCTTTTACCAGGACATGCACGGATCAAGTGCCCCGCTAATCCACATTTAAAACACTTCATCTTGTCCGTGGTAACATAAACGACATAATCAAACTCCACTTTTATATGCAGAGAAAGATCTAAATCCTCATCATCTTTTAGGATCATGTAAACGAATCTCCTAAATGAAACCACATGTTTCAAAAGAGGAGATCCACATGAGTAAATCATGAGTAAAAATATTCTCAATCACTATACCATTCTCAACTAAGTCATTTGCCTTTTCAACAGAGCTAAGAAAGATGACAATGGCACTGTTCATTCTGGAGGCTGACAATGAACAACCAATAAATACACCACCACTTCTTAACAATAACCCATACAAGAAAGAAAGAGAAGAAAGAAAGATAAAAAAAGAATTCACTCACAAGCTCCAATTCACACGCAAACGCTCCTCTCACACTCAGCAGTCAGAGATAGAGAGCGAGAGAGAGAGAGAGAGTGAGAGCGTGAGCGATAGAGAGAGTGAGAGATAGAGAGTGAAAGGAGAAAGATTGGACAAGACAACCCTAGAGAATCTTTCCCTGAAGCACAGAGACTTTTCCTTCATTCAGGACTTCTGCTGAAGACAGAAGTTTCCGGCTTCAGTCCAGGTTAAGCTCTAGTTTGTCCACAGAAGAACTGAATTATCACCATTATTGTGATTATCTGTTAATAGAAAACGTTTAGCCAGTGGTGGCCATTTTTTGAGGACTAACTTAAAAAACTGAAAATTGCATATCAGAGGTCAGAGATATATCCCAGCTAATATGTTCCCGTTAAAATCTGAATTTCGAATTCTAATAAAAAAAACTATTAAAACTAAAACATTTGAGAAAAATTGCGTGTAAATGTTTTTGTGCAACAACCTTATTAAAGAATTAGTCCACTTCCAATTTCCTCATCCCCATGTCATCTCCATGTCTTGCTGTCAAATAAATGAAGGTTTTTTTCTCCATATAATGGACTCCAATGGCATCAATGGGCTGAAGGTCCAAAATACAGTTTCAGCGCAGCTTCACAGCATTCTACACGATCCCAACCGAGGAATAAGGGTCTTATCTAACAAAACAAGCTGTCATTTTCTAAAAAAGTAATACAAAATAATGATACTTTTTAACTTTTTAAGATGTAACTGACATCTTAAAGATGTCTATCAGATGTCTGTACACAGCAGATGCATACAAACATCTAGACGTCAGTTTTAAATCATAAACATCTTAAAGACATCTTCTTAACATCTATCTGATAGGAAACTTTTAATGATTCTGGAGCCACTGACCAGCTCTTTGGCTTGAGCGTCCTTCCCATAATTCCCATAACGGATCAGAATCAAGACACTTTGAATGGGTCGACTAACAAGACGGCAGTCGAAGGAAGTTAAAGTTCAGTGCAGTAGGAAAACGTCCTGTAACTTTCTCTAGTGAAAAAAGATCTTTTATTGAAAATGAGCTACTTGTTCAGGTTAACATCAGAGAGTTTTGAATGTAAAATCTTTAGCTTTAGAACTGGATTACTTCACAAAGCTCAGCTAATCTCTACAATGTGTCATATCCATTATAAAAGCTTATCATGATAATGCACTTCACATGTGACATCAAATCCAAAATCATGAATAAAGAGGCATGAAAAAACTCTTGATTTTCCCTTTTATTTTGGTTTTGAAAACACTATTAATGTATAATAACATATAACGCAATTCTTCATCAGAATTTGTTCCTGAAATTATACTGTATTATTGTCCAATTAAATGAATAACACTTCTGTCATCATTTACTCAACTTCAGTGAAGTTTCTCCTGTAGGAGACGAAATAATGTTTTGAGCTGCTCTGCTGAGATTTATATGGAAGCTTTTTTTCCATGGGTTTAAAAAAGAGGTAAAAAAAAAAAGGTAATTGAGACTTTATCTCAGATTCAGACATTTTTGGCGAAAAAAGTCTGAATTCTGACTTTTTTCTCACAATGCTGACTTCACATCTCTCTCATTTTATTTTAACCATGCAATTAAACATTATAACTGCAACTTTTAACCTCACATTTCTGTAAGTTTATCTCACAATTTTTCTTTTTTTTCTCAGAATTTGGATGTAAACTCAGAATTGCAAGGAAAAAGTAAGAAATGTGAGATAACAAGTCACAATTATACATTTTTATTAATTACACATAAAACCCATTTATTTAAAGAAAAAAATGGATATATGAGAAAAATAGTCAGAAATGCAATTTTCTGAATTCGGACCATTTCTCGCTCAATTCTGATTTTCCGTCTCACGATAAGTTTTTGTTAAAAATAGGAAAGGCAAATGTGACTTTAGTTTAGATTTTTTTTCTCGCATTTGCAAATGTATATCTCACAGCTCTGAATTTTTCCACAGAACTGTGAGATAAAAAGACTAAACTCCCTGTTATATTTCCCGTGGCGGAAACAAGCTTTCATAGATTTGATCGCTACCACACAGTGAATATCTTAAATCTCCGATCATGTGAATTACACCCCCCTTCCCCCTCCACATTTAAAAGCTTAAAAACTGGTTATTTATATCATAATTTAATGGAAATCATGAGCATGGTTCGGAAAAACATAAGTGTGGGGAAGTGATTTTTGGTGAACTTTCCCTTTAAGGACTATTTCACATATAAAACCCATAGTGAGATGGTGAAACCGTTCCAATGGTACAGATGCATCCGTGTATGCTTTATATCTCCCTGTGTGTGAGGGCGCTGTTACTATGAGGCTTTAGAGCTAAACTAAAACACATGAGCGGAAGCAAGCATCTAAACTTCATACTGTATAAAACGCTAGGCTTTCCCTTTCTCCAGCTCCACACCGAGCATCTGAGCGTCCTCCTGGATGCTGACGCTTGTGCCTTGTGGACCGCAGATCAGCTGATGTTCCTTCCAGTCCTGCAGAAAGACAGATCGAAATATAAAACTGCTTTGCTATGATGGTGAATGCTGGGGTTGGACTTACCCTCCGCTGACAGAAGCCCGAGCAGTAATGGACTTTATGGCAGCCTGTACACTCACTGGACGCCTCTCGGCCGCAGTTCACACACGTGTGCTGGAAACACAGAAGAGAGCATGCTACTGCTAATACTGCTAAGAGAACAGTTCATCTCTCCATCTACACTGTAAAAAATGATATTACCAGTACGTCATGTACATCAGCTCATCAAAATAAGTTGAGCAATTTCAGCTTAAAAAAAAAAAAGTTATATGGAATTCAACTTGATTATCTACATTTGAATATTTTCTCTGTCCTATCAATTTTCAAACTTTATGGCTTCAAAAAAAAAAAAAGGTGAACATTAAAAGTTGAAAATGAGTTATGAACTGCTTTGAACTCGGGTTGTTTAAATTCTACTTCCTTGCATTCAAATAATAATTACAAAACTGATATTGTAATGAAAATGTCTTCTTTTGAAAATGAAACAAAAACAGTCAAACTTAAAAAAAAACTTTTGCAGACTTCTTTCAAAAACAGTACCAAAAAATCTTTATTATTCATTATGTATAATTTTATTATATAATATTATTAATATTGTTGTGTAAATAAACAGTAATAATATTAATAAAATAATGAAAGGTGCGGTTTAGCCAATCACCAGTAAAGGGGTGTGTCCACACATGATGGGGGAGTTCCCTTTGTTCAACAGCATGTTCATGAATAAGGGGGCGGGGCTAATAAGATAGGGGTGTGACCCTTTTGGTTAGGGGTGTGTTTTGTTGATTTTCAGAAATCACTTACTGCACTTTTAATATTAACAAATATTAACACCTTATGTGTTGTAAGAACTATAAATGTAAAAAATAATGTTGTCAAAAACATTATGGATATAAGTCAAAACATTATAAATATCAAATCACATATCTCCATCAAAGTGAATCAAGAGCAGCCTGGATATTTTACAAAATATCCTTTTAGTTTTCAAGCCAAAAAAGAATGATACAGCTATAACTGTAAGTAAATAATGAAAGAAAGTACATTTTTGCCCCAACACAAATTAGGATTTTAAACAAGCATTTGTGTTTAAAAACGAGCGTCTGTGTTTTCTCTGGCTTTTCCAGCTGCTGATTCTGACTGATAAACAGCACTGATATGATAACACACACAGAGAGTGAGAGATTTACCGTACCTTAATGATGATTTCAGTGATTTTCCCCTCAGGTTCTTCACTGAGTGACAGCTGACTCTGAAAGGACTGCGAGAGAAACACATGAATACATGATGCTTCTCACAGGGGTCATACAATAAACTATTCCCCTCTATCAACTTATAATGTCTGTAAAGGTTCCTCACACCCCAAACAAGTCAATATTTAGCTTTTGCATTCAGGTATGGCGGACGACTCCATATACTGAAACATCGAAATCGCCGATTGGTTGAAACTTAAGTGGCCTTGATGACATCAGCAGGAAGGTGAGTTGTTTCAAAGTTGTAATATTTTATTGAACAATGATAAAACTAACATCCACTGATGAATCGTCCTTAATGAGAACAGGAAAATGTATTGAGAAAGTTTATTTGGTGAATTTTTATTTAATATCCTTTGACTTAAAATACTTTTTTATGTTAAACATAACATAAGTGGATTAACTTACTGTCAGTAAAGGCTGCTGAGACCAAAAACAGTCGTAATTTAGTTCTTTGGATCATATCTAAACACAATTTGCATATGTATTCACGCTTATGCCAAAAAAATCAGAAATGGCCAGTTTTTTCAGTTTAGATTTAATAAATGCTCTTATTGATGTAGGGAAGCTTAGTGTTCGATAAACTCTATTCTTTCATGAAATTACCTAATTAAAGTCCTCGTGCAGTCACCATTTTTTCTCTTAAAACTAAATTTTGATAATTAAATCTAATTACAGATAAAAATTATGTTTCTGACAAATTCTGAATGCCTTAAAATAGCTTAAATATAACCCCCTTCATCTCATTTTGGATCCTGGACCACAAAACCAGTCATAAGACTAAAGTTTTCAAAATATTGATTTCTGCATCTTCTGAACGCTGGATAAATCATCTTTCCTTTGATGCATGGTATTGTTAGGATCAGACAATATTTGGCCGAGATACGACTATTAGAAAATGTGGAATCTGAGGGTGCAAAAAAAAAAAAAAAAAACATACTGAGAAATTAATCTTTAAAGTTGTCCGAATAGAGTTCTTAGCAATGCATATTACTAATCAAAACGTAAGTTTTGATAGATTTACAGTAGGAGATTTACTAAGTGTCTTCATGGAACATGATTAAAGAGCACCTATTATGGCATTTAAAATGTTCCAAATATTGTTTTAGAAGTCCCCAAAAACTGTTTTGCATGCATGCAATGACAATAAAGACTTTAGTTTTCTTCTAATATGCATTTATTTTTACCTGTTTTGATAGCGATTCTCAATTGATTCGTTTAGTGATTCACTTTTCAAAACCCCGCCTTTACGTGACGTAGCGAGTATAGCCCAGAGTTCATATTGTAAAAGCACAATCGGTCTTTGTTTGCGTTAACTCAATGCATAAACATAATGTTTTTACCAAAAAATAAATAAATAAAATGCAGTAACGTTACGTTACTACGAGGTATGACTCTATTCTTAAAGAAAACTCCGAAAACAACGACAAACAATTCACATATCTCAATACAATTGTCATTGAAGACCTAGAAGCTAAACGGTGCTTACACAACAAACCCAACAATTATAAAGCATGCTACATAAAACATAAAAGCAACAATTATTAATAACACTTACAGGTTGTGATACGGAGGAGGAAGCTGATGCAAATACACTTGGAACTGAACCTTCCTTCAATATCAGCCGGCTCGCGAATCCAAGTTTGATTGCATTTAAGTTGGTAAAGCAATCGTCTTCAAAATGGCGTGAAGTTTGCTTTCGAGTCGCACTTCAGAACACAGCGTCTCGTCGCCATGTTGTTTTCTAGTTTTCACTGGCGTCTTGGAGCGCAATAAGTGGGCGTGTCGTATTCAAATAACTTGACAAGTTGACGTCATCTAGTCAGAGAAAAAGCTTCGGTCTTCTAACGATTCATAAAAATGACTCGGAGTCGACTCTTACTTTTGAAAAACAATAACTTTACATACGGTGCACTGTCATATTTCAAACTTTGCAGGATGTTTTTGTTCACTTAGATCTACGTTACACACTACATGAAAGGTAAATTTCTAAATTCCATGATAGGTGCCCTTTAAATATCCTAATGACTTTATGAATATGCAAATTAGGCCCCGCCTCCACTCAGCTAATCCCTTCACTTGGTTCACTGAAGAAGTCAAAGCTATCTGATGTAACTGTTTTATCTTTAAGCATATTAAAAACACCAAACTTGGTTTCCACCAGAACAGTGTATTTGTAGAAAGACTTGAGTGTTGGTGTCACCTCTTTCCTGACATGCGCTCCGCTCTGACCGGCTTGTTTGGCCTGTGCGATGAGGACTTTGAGCTGCTGGACGTTGTTGAGCAGTGTATTAGCCATGTCTTCCAGGTAAAGCCAGGTCCGCTGCTCGGCCATCTCCAGCGCGTTCATGAGCGGTCCTGATGGAGAGGGTTTGGGCTGCGGAGAGACCACGGTCAGCGCAGGAAGACTGGCCAGCACTGAGGAGGAGAAACACACATTCAAGATGAAGCCTGACCTATGTCTCCTGAGTGATGAGCGATTAAATGTTCCTCTGTAGAGGTGAACCGACTTTGACGAGTACATTTACAGTCCGTCCTCTTCTGATCTTCCATGAACCCTGACCCACATTTGATTATAAAAGCTCTTTGCTCTAAAAAAAGATGAAACGGTTTGGAAATGTGGGCTGGAGAGACAGGAAAGGACGAGACCCAGACGAACACAAGTTTATGTTGACTTCACTTGCTCTCCGTTGAATCTCAATGCCGTCTGGGAGAAACAACTCATCTCATATGTGTTTCTTTTGGATGAAACGTGAATATATGTGAACGTGGCTAACAAAACAGTATCTGGGTCTCTGTTTGTATAGTCAAACATCAGTCTGTGTGTTTTAGCTCAAACATCTCCCATAATTCAACAGATCTCACATGTCCTGATGTCAGTAAGTTCACTTTATCCCCTTATATCTAAAATAAAAACACATCTGCTTACTCAAACATGGCTTATATCTGAAAAAAAAAAAAATATATATATATATATATATATATACTGTATTTATATACTGTATTTATTACCTGGGTATTCATACTAGGAGACTTAAAAAAAATGAAGAGGTTATGAAAAAGAATTAAAATAATATTCACTTTAATTAATAGGGACAGTGATATAATGAATAGAAGAGGGCTATTTATTTATATAGGGTTATTATAGGAAACAAAAAAATAAATAAACATGAAAAAAATAAACTACATTTTTTTAGTTCACTAGTTAGAATAAATTATACAATTAATTAAAATTAAAAGATGAAACGGTTAATTTCCATGTTTTTCCCAATCATCTGTAAAAAATAAAAAATCTTTAATATATATTCATTTTATAAAGACTGCTCTACAGGGTTATTATAGCTAATAAAATAAACATGAAATTAATTAAAATAGAACATAAAAACAAAACAAAAATTGAGTTTAACTTTTTTTTAATCAGACTTCTAAAACAAAAAAGAAAAATGAAATAGAATTTAGAAAACTTTTTTTTATTTTAGCTAGTTGCTAAAATATTACATAAATGGATTTAGTTCAACTTGATCAGTTGTATGAATTAAATCAATTAAACATGAAATCAAATAGAATAAAAACTTGATGCATTAAAATAAAAACTGGAATAAAAATGAATGTTGTGACTTTAAATAAAAATTTTATTTTAGCTAGTTCCTAAAATATTAAATTTCAACTGAAATTTCCCATTTTAAGTTAGTTTAAATTTTTCTACTAAAATAACAAAAACTTAATTAAAAACTATATAGACATTTGTATGTAAAAAACCTCTAAACAAAAACGCACAGTTCACTCAAAAATGAAAATGTGCTTTTTAAGAAAGTAGATTAGTTAGTTTTTCATCAGAGCAGATTTGGAGAAATGTATCATTGCATCACTTTGCAGTGAATGGGTGCCGTCGGAATGAGAGTCCAAACAGCTGATAAAAACATCACAATAATCAACACCACTCCAGTCCAGCGTTTAACAGCTTGTGAAGAGTAAAGCTGCATGTTTTTATCAGCTGTTTGGACTCTCATTCTGACGGCACCCATTCACTGCTAAAAAAAAAAAATTGTGCATGACTTCATACATCAGGAAACCTAAGCAGACTTGATGAAATCAACAGGAAAGGTACATTTTTTTATTAAAATATGAAATATTTAATTGGATAACTTAATTGAATTTAACTGAATATTTATTTGATTCGATTTATTCAATTCAATTTTTTGTTTTTGAAATAATGTATTGATAAATCATTCACAATAAGGTCAGGAAAACATATAAAGTTTATTTGAGTTCATGTTTTTATACTTAAATTGTAAATTAAATTAAATTTATGCATTTAGCAGGCTTACATTTTTTACCTAACATGTATTCCCTGGGAACCGAACCCACAACCTTTTGCGCTGCTAAAACAATGCTCTACCACTGAGCCACAGGAACACAAAAAGGTTAAAAACAAGTGTGTTTTTTTTTTTATTGTTTTTGACTTAAGACACTAAGTGTTTTAAGAATAACATTGCACAGAATGAATGTCAAATTAGCTAAATGTGCTAAAACAGCATCAAGTGAATTTATCTGTCCTGATGTACCCTCCCTGTCCCACACATGTGCCATTTAACAGAAGTTATCATACACTTATGAGTAATAATCCCTCAACGTTTGAAGAAAAAAGAAATCTTTTACCTTACTGGAAATAGGAGGTCAACCCAAGTGCATTGCATTGTGGGATACAGTATTCCTCACAGTGTACTTTATTCTACACTGCACATTTTGGGAAGTATTAAATAGAAGAGTGCATACTGTGCACAAAACCCATACTACATACTTTGTAAAATAGCAGCATGTCAGTATGTGGTTTGGATGTAGTGTTTGTGAAGACACCACGCACCGGTTGTGTTGGAGAAGACGTCTGCGGGCGCAGGGCTGTCCGAGATGATGGACGCCGTCTCTCCTGACACCGCTCGGTCAAAGGTCAGCGTGCCTGATGTGGTGATCTGTCCAGACGGGGTCATCGTAACTGAGAGCAGACAGACAGACGTGAACCTGAGAGAATTACTCACTTCGCTGATACTTCTGAGATACGTGTTTGATACACTTTATCCCTTTGGATACTGGAATAATAATATTATTATATAATATTTATATAACACTTTTAATAATACACATCTGTGTATTTATATTTTTAAGTTCCACTTAAAATGATTTACTATTTTTGATGCAACCATTAAAAAAAAATATATATATATATATATATGCATTTCTTATTTATTTTTATATGTTTTAACAATGTTAATATTTATTTATACTGCTTGATTAAAATAAATGCAATAACACAATTAAAAATCAAAAATTAAAAAATTACACAACAACAATAAATAAATTATATCAAAATTGTATGTATCAGTCTGAAATACAATATACAATTAATGACATTTCCAAAACTAAAAAACGAAAACAAAGATGCATCAGCTAGATGCAGAAAATGATGCACTTGTTTTTTTAATTTTATTAATTTATTTATATTTTATTAATTTTAATATTTATTAATTTGTGTATTATATAATATGTATTATTTATGCTTTTTAATTTTAATCACAAGCAGAAAATAATGAATTTATTTTGTATTTTATTATTATTATAGTATTTTTAAATAATAAATTCTATTGTATTATTTTATTTATTTTAATTAATTATAATGATTACATATATATATATATATGTGTGTGTGTGTGTGTGTGTGTGTGTGTGTGTGTGTGTGTGTGTGTGTGTGTGTGTGTGTGTGTGTGTGTATATGAATATAATTTATTTATTTTTTAATGCAAACTAAACTTTTTATTATATATATATATATATATATATATATATATATATATATATATATATATATATATATATATATATATATATAATTTTTTTTTTATTATTATTATTATTATTATTTTTTTTTTTTTTTTTTTAAGTTGTTAGTTGCTAGTCAACACAAAAAAATAAAAATAAAACATAGTCCTGACCTCATGCTTGGTTAATTATTAAATTAAGTCATTTTATTTTCAATTAGCAGCAAAATGATTTTGGGTGTAGATGGATGTTAACAGTTAATCAGTGTTTGATGGGATGTTAATATATTGTAATAATTGTGCAGCAGTACGACTCTCACATGTTGCTCCAGGAGCCAGGGTGATGTTCTTCGGAGACTGAGCTTCTCTCTTCTCCGGAGAAGCTGCGCGCTCGCTGTCCTTCTTCCTTCTCTTGTAGGGGACGAACAGTCTGACGGGGCCCGTCTGTGGGGCACAGGAATCCAGAATCAGTCTCTAGAGCCGTATAACATCACAACTGAGACTCAGACACGACAGACTACCATTGAGATGTTCTCTCCTTCGAAAGATCCCTCCTTCATACACTGGAGAAGAAACAGCAAAGAAAAAAGCTCAGCTCAAGACTGTCCAAACAATTCACAGATTCACATGCAACATACATTATATTGCATAATAATCATATTATTTTTATTGCATCTATATGATTATTATTTTACTATTATATATATTAATAATATTTTATACAATTATAATCTATTTAATAAACATTCACTCATCAATGAATTTAACTCAGTATTTAGACACAACCATAACAAGTTTTATTTTCATTTTCATGTTTTTGGTTCCTTTTTTACATAATATTTATTAAAAATTATATTGCTTGATTGAATATTTTTTCTGTATTTAATTTTGAATTTTATGTCACTGTGTAATAATAATAATTAAATAACAATTCATTATAAATTATAACATCATTATAAAATGTAACATAAATCATATATAATTAAAATATAGTTTAACTGAAAAAGATTTACTAAGTAAAATAATTAATATAATATACATTTATATATTCACTTGACTGAGTTTCTCTCAAAAAGGGGTTTACTATTTAGACACAACAATAATATTTCTATGTATTTATTATTTTATTTATGTTATTATAGTATATATTTTTTAAATCACACTTTTGTTTACTTTGTATTTTTTTTTTTTCAGTTGTCATTTTCGTAAACATTATTTTTCCTCTTTACTCGGAGTAGTCTTCAGCTATTATGATTATTTTGATTATGATTTATGATGCGTCACTCACTGTTGACAGATCATCACAGCAGGCCGCACACGTACAGGACGCTGCGTGAGGATTCAGGATACGCTCCTGCCAAAACACACACACACACACACACAGAGACACACACACACACAACACGCTCCATTCAAATACTGCAACAGGCCTGGGCTGATCTGCTGAATGAGTGTCTGTCTGTGTGTGTGTGTGTGTGTTTGTGTGTTTGTGCGTGTGTGTGTGTGTGTGTGCGCGTGTGTGTCTGTGTGGGTGTGTGGGTGTGTGTGTGTGTGTGTGCGCGTGTGGGTGTGTGTGTGTGCTTGCGTGTGTCTCTGTGTGTGTGTCTGTGTGTGTGCGCGTGTGTGTGTGTGTGTGTGCTTGCGTGTGTGTGTGTGAGTGTGTGTGTGCTTGTGTGTGTCTCTGTGTGTGTGTGTGTGTGCGCGTGTGTGTGTGTGTGCTTGCGTGTGTGAGTGTGTGTGTGTGTGTGTGTGTGTGTGTGTGTGTGCTTGCGTGTGTGTGTGTGTGTCTCTGTGTGTGTATGTGTGTATGTGTGCGCGTGTGTGTGTGTGTGTGTCTCTGTGTGTGTGTGTGTGTGGATGTGTGTTTTTGTGTGTGTGTGTGTGTGCGCGCGTGTGTGTGTGTGTGTGTGTGCGTGTGTGTGTGTGCGTGCGTGTGTGTGTGTGCGTGTGTGTGTGTCTCTGTGTGTGTGTGTGTGTGTGCGCGTGTGTGTGTGTGCGCGCGTGTGTGTGTGTGTGTGTTTGTGTGTGTGTGTGTGTCTGACCTGGATCAGACACTGTAGAGGTCGGCCGGCGTAGCGGATGCTTCTCTTCCAGTCTTTGCTGCTCGCTCTTCCTGACATACCCTCGAACTCTGTCGGGGTGTACCAGCTATTGTTGTGTTTGATACAGCGCCCTTTCCCCCCTGAGGTCAAAGGTTACAGATCAGTCACTGGCTGTGTCTCAATTCTTATAGTATGTGTCCTTGTATAGTAATGAGAGAGACTTGAATCATGGCACAGACAACAATACAAATATATTTTTCTCATTCCTCATGTCCAGTGGATGTTTCTCTTCTGACCTTTTTTGTTGTAAAAAAATTATTATTATTGTCACAATATTTAATTGTGCCTTGACACTAAGAAGCTGGTAACACTTTACTATAAAGCCGTTTGTGGGGTACATTAACTAATGCATTAACTAACAACGAGCAATGCATTTGTTACAGTCTTGGGTTAATCTGTGTTAATGTTAGTTAATAAAATAATGCACCTGTTCAGTGTTAGTTATGTCAGCTCTGGTCTATTAAATAATACTCTAAACACTGTAATTATAACAGAAACAGCTTTTTAAATACATTTTAGTAATGTATTAGTATATGTGGACATGATCATTAACTCAGATTAATAAATGCTTTACACATTTTTCACTGTTAGTTCTTGTTAAGTAATATAATTAACTAATGGAACCTTATTTTAAAGTGTTGCCTAATCTTTGTGTATTATTTAGCCTTTTCATGTAATAATTATCACCTAGAAAATACCTTAAAATTACTTTAAAATTCATTATTTAAAACATTTTCACAACTAAAAAAAAGTGTAATAATAAAAATACTAAGGTTAATAACAAGCATATTATTTTAATTATGAAAATCACTAAATTACTTAAAAATACAAAAATATAGTAATATTTCACTGTAAAACTAAGATATAATAAATATAATAAAATAATATAATAATAATTTGTAAGTTAATTAATACTAATTTAAATGTTTGGAAACCAAGAAATTAATAAAGTCATAAATATTAGCATTGTATTTTTACAGTTTACTTTTAAAAATAAAATTATAATTATTTGATTAAATACTAAATTACTTGATTTCTTTATTTTAAAGTGAAATATTTAGTTATTTAGTGTGTATATATATATATATATATATATATATATATATATATTTTTTTTTTTTTTTTTTTAATATGCATAATAATCATCATAATAAAAATAATCGTTATTAATAACTGCTTTATAATCATATTCATATTTGTGTCCCTGGAGCACAAAGTCTCTGGGGTATATTTGTAGCAACAGCCAAAAATACATTATATGGGTTAAAATGATTGATTTTTCTTTTATGCCAAAAATCATTAGGATGTTAAGTAAAGATCATGTTCCATGAAGATATTTTGTAAATATCCTGCCATAAATATATCAAAACCTAATTTTTGATTAGTAATATGCATTGCTAAGAACGTCATTTTATCAACTTTAAAGATGATTTTCTCAATATTTAGATTTGTTTTGCACGCTCAGATTCCAGATTTCCAAATAGTTGCATCTCAGACAAATACAGTCTGCTCCTAACAATACCATGCATCAATGGAAAGATGATTTATTCAGCGTTCAGGTGACGTATAAATCTAAATTTTTTAAAATTGACACTTAAGACTGGTTTTGTGCTGCAGGGTCACATATAATCACAAATAGCACAACAATATAGTTTTTAAAACAATTTTGAACAATCTTTACTAATTGGAACACTCTAGTGCGAATGCAAATCTGTCTGTCCATGTCCTGCAGACGATGTGTGTTTGATTCCCTGCACACTTCTGGAGAGGTTCGGATGCCCTCTTGTGTCGCCTGTGTACCTGAGCCCAGTCTGCTTTTGTACAGGATCCCGCTGGTGTTCCTGCAGCGCACCGGGAGCTCGTTGTCATAAACCGACGGATCCCAGTTGTACTTAGAGACGTCCTTCTCATGCCCAGACGTCAGAGGGGTGCTCGGGGTTTGAGGACCTGAGAGAGATAAACACATGTGTATAGAAACACAGCATTTCATTTAGTCTGAGTCTAGTGTTAATGGTTTACCAGGAGTCATAGGTGTTGAGGTGGCTTTCAGTCCTGTGGCGTCTACGAGGCTCCCATCCGTGTGCACCACGATCAGCGTGGCCTTCTGGGTACTCAGACTGTCTCCGATCTGAAGCGTGGTTCTGCCCGTCTGCACCAATCATTAACACATATTAAATCTGAGCTCTTTATCTTGATCCAAAACATACCTGTCCTTACATTTACTTCACACTTACTAAAGATGTATAGTATTACCATGATTGTTTTGGACTAAAACTGAAACTATAACTATTTTTGTTAACTGACGTAAAATAAACCCTACCTGAAATTGAATAAAATAAAATAAAATTTTACTTTATTAGAGCAATTTGCCAAAGAAACCTTTCTCATTTTAATTAGTTTAACTTGACATATTAAAATGACTACTGAAATGAATAAAAGCTATAATAAAGTATATATATATATATATATATATATATATATATATATATATTGCTGTCACACAATTAATTGCGATTAATTGCATCCAAAATAAACGTTTTTGTTTGCATGATATATATATATATATATATATATATATATATATATATATATATATATATATATATATATATTTACACACACACATACAGTTTATATTTAGAAAATATTTACATGTATATAAATGTATATATTGACAATTTTTTTTAAATATATTTAATATATAAACAACATATTTTTTCTTAAATATATACATGAACATTTTTGTATTTATATATATATATATATATATATACACACACACACACAGTACACACTCATATATCATGCAAACAAAAACTTTTATTTTTGATGCAATTAATCGCAATTAATTGTGTGACAGCAATATATATATATATATATAAATATAAAACTAATAAAAATAACACAAAAATACTAAAACTAACTAAACTTAATGGCATTATAAAAATAAAAACGAATTCAAAATCCTGATAAAACTATATTATATAATAAATCTCTATGATACTAAAAAGTTAACAAAAATAACATGTAAGATGGTTTTATCAATATATATTAATATAGTTACCATACAGTGCCTTGGTTTTAGTTTTAGTTTAATTAGGTTCAATAAAAAAAAAAAACTTCTAATGGTAAAAAAAGCTAATAAATAAATAATTCAGCAAGAAGAGATCTACAAAATATCAAATGCATCGTTTTGATATACATTATCAATGTCTAAAACATTACAATAATGATTTTAAATTAATATTATTGAATAATTTTACATTTGTTGAAATTAGTTATAAAATAAGTTATCCAAATTAAATAATTTTGGACATGCAAGATGTTTTTATCATGGTATGTGAAAATATATTAATAATCATACAGTGCCACAGTTTTGGTTTCTATCAAAGTATCATGGTATTGTCATATGCCAATATTCCATGACTTTATTAAGAAATCAATTCAGACTTCTGACCTGTAAATGATTGATGGGTGTAGAGTGTTTTATCTTACGAGCACGTGTTCAGGGATGGACGCTGCTGTGGCTACTGTAGACGTGAACACAGAGCCATCTGAACCCTGGACGTCCCCAACAGTGACGGCTGTCACCTCTGCAAACACACACACACACACGCACACACACACACACACACACACACACGCACGCACGCACGCACACACACACACACACTTTAGATGACTTTGGGTAGGTGGTAGGTAGGTGCACATTAGTATTGTACTTGAATAATTAAGATTTAATCATACAAATGAATAAATTCTTTTTTTAAGGAAGTCTTTTGGGATGTATTTATTAAAGAAAAATACTTTAATAAAAATAGTAATGACATAAAATATTATTACAAATTTGTTCCCAGTTATCCCAATGTATTGTAAAATGTAATTTATTCCAGTGCATGATTCAAAGCTGATTTTTTTTTTCAGCATCATTACGCCAGTTTTAGAAATAATTCTAATATGATGCTTATTTTTTTTTTATTGGCACTAATTAAACAAAAAAGTATTCTCAATGTTGAAAACATTTCTGTTACATTATAAACGTTCAGTTCAGTATGTCAAACATTTTGCATAATTAAGATTTAATAAAAAAAATTATAATAAATAATTAATTGTGTGTGTTTTTTTTTTTTTAAGAAGTCTCTTGGGCTGTTTTTGTTAAATAAATAAAAAATACATAGTAAAACAGTAATAATATTATTACAAATTAAAATATCTGTTTTCTATTTAAATATATTGTGAAATGTGATTTTATGATTTTTTATTATTATAATTTTTTTATTGGCACTCAGAAAAACGCTAACACTTTACAATAAGGATCCATTAGTTAATGTTGTTATAACTAACATGAATAAACATTGAACAATACAAGCATTACAGTATTTATTCATCTTTGTCAGTGTTAGTAAATTAAAATGCAGTCGTTCAATGTTAGCTCATGTTCATTCACAATGCAAATTAACTCATGTGAACAAGCACAAGTTTTACTATTAATAATGCATTAGTAAATCTTTAAATTAGCATGAACTGAGATTAATAAATGTGAAAATAAGCCTTTTTCTAATCAGTGAAAAAGAAAAGATCATTCATTGTATAAAGGATTAAAAGAGCGTGTGGTTTGCGCATGCGCACACTGACCCGCGAACGCCGCTTCGGCATCTTCTGGGTTCGGTAGGGATTCGGTGATGTCGATGTTTCCCGCTTCTCCCATCACAGTCATCGTGGCGACTTCGGCCTCCGACTCGGTATCCGAACCTACCGTCTCTCCCGCGGACGCGTCGCCCAGCTCGAGCGCCTTCGCCGCCGGTTCATTCGTGTCCATTTCAAAACAGCGGCGCACGAAAGCAGCCGAAATTATCCGAAGGACTGTCGAGGCGAGGTGCGCGTGCCTCACGATTCGTAAAGGTGCAGGTTTCCAACGAGCGCTTGGTCAACTTGCACGAATAAATAATTGATTTATAAAAAACGATTTATTTTTCTTCAAGGTATGAAAGCGAGATAATGGCCTCCGAGTGTCTTTACTGGGGACGGAGATCAACACAGGAAGGAGAGTAAGCGGAAATTACCGAATCAAAACGGAACTTGTCGAAAGAACACGACGTAGCACGAAACCACGCTCGAGAGCAGACGCGATTTTCAGTCAACAGTACACAAATGTAGATTTTTTTTATTATTATTTCGTTTTGCGACATTAATTGTAATTATTTTACATTTTTATTTCGAAGTATTCGAATTTTTTATGACATTATAAGGAAGACTTGAGTTTCATCAAATAAATTGATTTGTTTATTAAATTTATCAAATTTAATAAAGAAAAATACTATTAGTTTTTTTTACTATTAGTTATTAATTTTTTTATTGTAAATTATTATTGCAGAGTACACTGTGATCCATGTAATAATATTATTCTTAATAATAATAGTATAAATATTGCATTATTAGAGTACATGATTACAATAAAATGTATTTGAATATACTGGAAATAACTTTTTTTTTATAATTTATTTATTCAAGTCTCGATTAAGATTTCTGGATGTGGATATTAATAGCTGATGGTCTGTTTATTTGTTTACCTCTGTTTGTAATTTATTACCTGGAATAAGTTGTGAGCTATCTTGTTAACATGCAGTTAATGCACTGTGAGTCAACATGAACTACACACTGTATTTTCATTAACAAAGATTAATAAATATGTAATAAATGTATTATTCATTGTTTGTTAATGCATTAACTAATGGAACCTTATCATAAAGTGATTTGATTCATTATTTCAAGTTTCTGAATGATAGCGAATGTTATCGTTTTATAATGAGTGCCAATAAAAATGTATAATAATTGAGCAGCAAATCAGCATATTAGAAAGATTTCTGAAGACTGGAGTAATGATGCTGAAAATACAGCGCTGCATCATAGAAATAAATCACATTTCACAATAGATTTAAATAGAAAAACAGTTATTTTATATTGCAATAATATTTTATATCATTGCTGTTTTACTATATTTTTTTATTTAACAAAAACAGCCCAAGAGACTTCTTTTAAAAAAAAATAATAAAAAAAAAAGAAATAATACATTTTATTATTTATTTTTTTTACTATTAAATCATAATTATTTAAAATGTCTGACATACTGAACTGGACGTTTACAACGTTACAGAAAATTTTCAACCTTGATAATAGTTTTTAAAATTAGTGCCAATAAAGATTGATAATAATCGAGCATCATATAATAACTATTTCTAAGACCAGTGTAATGATGCTGAAAATTCATATTCAAATCACTGGAATAAATTCAATTTTACAATATATTCAAATAGGAAACAGTTGTTATAATTTGTAATAATATTTTGCCATTATTGTTTTTTTACTATATTTTTTTATTTAATAAATTCATCCCAAGAGACTTCTTTCAAAAACAAAACAAATAAATACTGTAATAAATGTATTATTCACTGTTTGTTAATGCATTAACTAACTAACTAATGGAACCTTATCATAAAGTGACTTGATTTATTATTTCATGTTTCTGAATGCATGCATGACTGATGATGTCATGACCAGTGCTATTTATATACCATTGTATTTTTATGAATATTTACTTTAATTTTTTTGTCATTTTGTTGCGTGCTTTTGTCAAATTTGATTTTTTTTTTTTTTTTTGTTATAATACAATAACAATAATACAAAGAATAGTGTTATAAATGAAAGGACTTGATAAGTTGGATCAGGTGCATTAACTAATGGAACCTTATCATAAAGTGACTTGATTCGTTATTTCAAGTTTCTGAATGATAGCGAATGCTAGCTTTTTATAATGAGTGCCAATAATTAGGCTTGCATCGATCCTTGGCCATTCTAACAATAACAATAAGGTTTTCAGCACTGCAAGCAAAGGAATTGCAAATCTCGGTGTTGACTCTATTCCGGCTGTAGATGGCACCAAACACTGTTGCCTTCCCCTTTGGCAGCGTGCCAGAGTTTAGGGTCCAGACCCTGGGAAAAAGAGCAGCTTTACCCTTACAAGGCCACAATCCATCCGCTTCGTTTCCCCCTAGACTTCTCTCTCTCTCTCTCTCTCTCAGGCCATAGGGATATTTACAGCAAGACTGGCTCGGCGTACCTTATTAGGAGCTTTCCTTGTTGTCAGTGTATATGTAGATGAGACAAACAGATGAGAGGATGGCATTCATTCTCAAGGGGTCATTCAGTTTTCTGCCAACGCTAACGAGAGCCAAATGTCTGATGTGCACAGCACGTGTCAAAATTCCCAATAAGAAGTGATTTTTAACTTTCTCTGAGCCTCATGTTTCTCTGTTAGCCTCTTATTGTTCTCTTGACCTGCTAAACAAGGTGTCAGTGGAGAAGAACGAGCCTCTGAATGAATCTCTTTGCCGTTAGCTCTCACACTGTCCTGCTTTACTCTAACTTCCTGTCCTTCTCTCTGTGGGAATGTGGGATCCATTATTCCAGCTGTTCTTCGCTATCTGATGATGAGAGACATCTGGTTAGACATGCACACAGCATTAGAGGAAGAGAGAACAACAATACTTAATAATGCTAATGTTCGAACACAAATGACCCAAAATACTGAATCAAGTCTTCAAATTAAACTTTGGAACTTGCATATATTATACACAAAACTGCTGCATTTGTACTGGAGAAGTTTACATGGAAAGTAGATCGAAGGGATGAATATGAACAGTGCTGGTCGTCGTCTGCTTCCAAATGACATCAAAATTAATTATAGTTAGGAATGTAATCCATTAATTACTCCTTTTAGGTAATATAATCAGACTTGAACTAACTTATTTAAATAGGACATGTTTGTACCATATTGATTTATATCCAAATATATTCCATTTGTTGTTTGTAATGCATTGAAGTGCATTAACTTTACATTACATCAAGGTTTCCCAAAGTGGGCTTCGTAGGAAATGCAAGGGGTTCAGGAGTTTAATAAAAAAAGTAATAATCAATCATAAAAAATGTCAAATTAAAATGATTCGTTACCAAAATAATACATGGAACATTTATACTTCGTAATGTCTAGAAATGTTAAATATAAATGTTTGAACATGTTTTATTGTTGCAAGCTTGACTCAATATAAACGCTCTTATGATAGTTTGATTACAGTTTGAAACAAATGGACATATAATGCATAAAAATTATATAGTATGAAAACTTTTGGTTGGGTTGTGTTGTCCAGTGCACTGACCTAAATACAATAAAAAATTTAAATAAAATTTATTTTGATATATTACATATATATTTTCCATATTTTACACTGTTTTACATTTCATTTGGCTACTAATAAGGCCTCAATTATTTTATATATCTACACACACACACACACACACACACACACACACACACACACACACATATATATATATATATATATATATATATATATATATTAGTTTTACATTTTAGAATTATACAGATTTTTTTAAATATATTATGTTTCTTTTTTATTTATTTTTTCAATTTAAATTAATATTTTTCTTTTACATTTTAGTTTTATTGGCCACTGACCAGGGACTGTCAGTTATGTCGATCAATATCAAAATAATTCATGAACTGCCATCTTACACATTAATAAACCACAGCAGAGAAACCGTAAAAAATAAAAATCAGGCACTAGGCTACAAACACACATATTTTATTAAGTGCCAACATTCATTCAATATATTAGAAAACCAACACGTGGAGAAAGATAAGCTGATATCAAGTAACAGTTTATAGCGTTATGAGTTCAGATGCATGATATTTGTACATTTACAGAATAAACAGAAGCCGTGGGCCTCGCCTGAGAACACGCACAAACCACACAAGTAGACGTTTCCTCGTGGATCGCTGGAAGTGTGGCTTTAATAAAAAGACGTGACTGTGAAACGACAGCCTGGCATGTTTAAAACGAATCGATGTCAACCAATGATTGTGACGCTGGATTCTGGAGTCGATGGATTCGAGAGACATATTCAGACCACCAGCCTCTCAATCATGTGTGTGTGTGTGTGTGTGTGTGCAAAGATGCAAAAATACTGCAGACTTCAGCTGCCTGAGACTCGTGGAATGTGTGGAGTGTGTGTGCGCTCACGCTTATGGGAATGTGCATGGAGCATGCGTGCGTCCCTGTACGAGTGCCTGTGTGTGTGTGTGTGTGTGTGTGTGAGAGAGAGAGAGAGAGAGAGACCGAGAGCTGAACTACGTCGTATCCTCCCTGAGAACACGGATGAAGTTCAAACACGGCACACACACACAGGAAGATAAAAGATCTTGGCTAACTTAGAGTCATCATAACACAGTGACATTGCTCCTCTCCTCCTCTTTTCCCTCCTCTGGCTCTCGGGAAGGAAGGATGCTACGGATTCTCTCTCTCTCTCTCTCTCTCTCTCTCTCTCTCTCTCTCTCTCTCTCTCTCTCTGTCTGTCGTCTGCTCCTCCTCTCGCTCTATTTGGAGAGTTTGCTGATGACCCTGATGAGCGCGCCGTTCTCGTCCTTCAGCCTCTGGTTGTCGGCTCTCAGATCTCCTAAAACCTGCACAACAGACACACCTGAGCTCTCTACAGCTGAACTGTGAATACTGGCATCATTGACTCACCTCATATTATTACAAACCCATATGACACAAAAGGAGATGTTTTGAATAATGTTCAGGCTGCAGGTTTACAAATAATGTGAGAATAAAGAGAACACCTAAAAGGCAGTCCATACAGTTTTTAACCATATTATATTATATTATATTATATTTGTTATTTTTGTTTTACATTTTAGTTTGATTGGCCACTAACATGAACTGCCAATTATAAATTGTAATAAATCAATCAATAAAATCAATATTATTAATAACAATTATTTGATTGTTATTAACCATTATTATAAATAATGATGTATTATTAATTAAAACATTAATAAAAATAATAATACATAATTCATATTATTATTAATAAAAAAAAACAATTAATACTTATACACATTCATTTTAGTTTTTTTTTTTTGTTTAATTTAATTACCTGTATTATTTTTTTTTTTTTACATTTTAATTTGACGAAGGACCGTCAGTTATGTTGATTACATATTAATTAATAAATTAATATAAATATTAATTATATTAATAATAATAAATTATAATAATATATATAATTCATATTAAAATCATATTTTAGTTTATTTTGTCATTTTCTTGTTTTCAATTTAAATTGTGATTTTTCATAGGACATCATATGATTTTTTTTATATAATTAGTATTTTTGTTTTACATTTTTTAATGGCTACTGCCCAAGTACCGTGATTTATGTCAAGCGTATATCATTAATTATTAATAAAATTATTATTATTAATATTAATACAATTATTAATATTAATACAATTATTTTTTCTTTACGTTTTATTTCATTTTGGTCACTTGATCAGCTTGTAATCAATCTGTGTGTAAAGCAAATGCCTTGTTAAACTGGTTTTACTCATCTCAGGGATAAAGTATTAATATTTACATTCACAACATTTCAGTCGCCTCTCAGCCAATCAGCATTTAGAACCGAGTGAAAGAGCCAATCAGAACAAGCCTTCCATGATCACATGCTCTCACCTTCAACTCCTCTTCTAACTCAGAGGCACGCCTCTCCAACATCTTTTTCTCCTGAGACGAGAGAAAACAAGCATGTGGAGTGACAGAAGAATCAAAACATCTATAGAGGGGAAACATGCACATGCTGTTCATTACTTCAGCGTTACTTCTGTTCTATAAACTCACCTTCTTTTCCATTTCCATTAGAGCCGTGCAGTCCGTGAATCTCTCCTGCCTCTGTGACAAACACAAACACGGACAGGAGTCAAATACACTGTATACAAAGTAAAAATGCACAAAGTTTCCTGTGAGGGTTAGGTGTAGGGCCATAGAATATACAGTTTGTACAGTATAAAAACCATTACGCCTATTGGGATGAACACACTTTTCACAAAAACAAACGTGTGTGTGTGTGTGTGTGAGTGTGTGTGTACCTGTGTGGCCTTTTCCAGATCCGCCCGGGTCAGGGAAATGGTTCTCTGTGTGTCTGATAACTGTGACTGCAGATGGCGGTTCTCTCTGGACATCTCCTCAAACATCTGAAACACACACACACACAGATATGAGACACACACAAACCTCCTGCTGACACACGCGGGCGAGCCACACACCCCTGCTGACCTTCTTAAAGTCCCTGGACTCTGATCCTCTCGTGAGAATACAATCATTCAAGACCGAATCAGACCTGAGAGGAAGCAAAGACACGGACTGAATGAGACGGACACGGACGCTCAGATCACCAAACAACGTGAAAGGTCAAAGGTCAGACTCGTACCTGCTGCTCGTGTGTCTGTCTGTCTGCATGAAGAAAACAAAACATTTCACATGTCAGCCAGAAACCATAAAACACATACAAAAGCTTAACAAATGACACTAATCAGACTAAACTTATATGCAAATATTTAAATACATGACTTAATATTCATTTAAACCTCTTTAAAATAAATTGTATAATAACATAAAATATTTTAAATATGATAATATAATATATTATATAATATAATATAATTTAGTGTAAATTAAACATAATTATTACATACATATATAAAATTATATATCATATATTTTTACAAAATTGAATTATTTAATTTATAATTGCATTAAATAATATTAAAATTAATACTAAAATAAATATTTTAAATGTATATATATATATATATATATATATATATATATAATTGCATTAAATAATATTTAAATTAATATTAAAATAAATATTTAAAATGTAGTAATATTATATGAATTAAATACATTTCTTTATATTTTCCCTCATAAAGTCATATCACTGTCAATCAATTGAAAAGTGCATGCTGATTGGTCAGACCTGTGGGTCCCGCCCACTGCTACTCTCCTCTCCACTGGGGTCATTGTCATCGCTCTGAAAACAGAGTAAATGTTTAAATCCTGGCAGTATTTCTGAGCTCCTGCTTCAATCACGTGTGCTGGTCTTCCTCACCTCTCCGGTTTTCCCTCTCCTCCTCGCTCTGGCTCTCCTGCGCTCCATCGCTCGCTCCTCACTGTCTGCATCTGACACACCACGCAGAAACAGTGTTACAGACAATCACATGACTAAACCAATCAGTGTAGTATTATGAAATCCAGTGATAAGGGTCGAAGGTGAAAGGTCACCCTGTCTGTCGGGACGTGGAGCACCAGGAGGAAGTGTGAGTCCCAGCAAATCTGACTTCTGCAGGTTAGCAATACGAGACCGCCAGCTCACTTCCTGCACAAAAAATAATAAATCTATTTTAAATATATTATTTACTTTATATACGTAAATAATAACTTGTAATAATAATAATAATAATAATAAAAATAAATAAATAAATATATATATATAGTTATATTTCTGGCATGTATAAGTGTTGATATAAATATATAATATAATAAATATATATTAATTATTTTGAATACAAGTAAACATTATATTAACAGTAATAACAGTGATTATTAATATATATATATATATATATATATATATATATATATATATATATATATATATATATATATACACACATTTACACACATGTAAATATACATATTTATAATTTTTATTATATTCTTTTATTGTGCAGAAGTAAACATTAATTAATAAATTTCACACACACACACACACATATATGTACACACATTGTAGCATCGTTTGATTAAAATACTGATTATTGACTTCACAAACACTGCTAGTCATTGTTTCCAAACAGGTTTCTCAAACATTTTCTTCCTCTGCTATTTTTCAGGAATCATTTCAGCTCTTGAGCAGTTTGATAAAGTACAAAAAAAAACTTTAATATTTCTGAGTGGTGCAGAACAAATGCAGATATTTGGATTAAACTCAAGCTTTCTCACCCCTTCCTCTCCCTTCTTTTGCTTCCCTTCTTTCTCCTCCTCTTCTTTCTTCTCCTTCTCCTTGTTTTCCGTCTTCATCGTCTTCTCCGCTTCCTGCAGGTCTGTGAGAGTAACTCCCTGAAGAGCAAACACAGCGGTCACACTCCAGCTGAACACAAACACAACAGGGTTCAAGGTTCAGGGTTAAAGGTCATACAGCCTTAGACCCTGCTCTTCCTAGCACCAATAGCTGTGATATCATTGTGATATCACTGATTTCAGATCGACCAGAGTTGAAATCAGTGACTGATTTACTTCAAACAGATCAATCCTGCTCAATTTTACAATCAAAATGTGTTTCAATGTGTCATTTCATTATTTATATACTATTAGATCTTTTTTTTAAACATTTAGAAAAATAAATCATATAAAATACAACAAAAATGTGTTTTCATAATTATGTGTCTGTCTTTTTTTTTTTTTTCTATTTCAGTAAATTGCCAAACCAATATTTTTAATTTTAACTCTTTCCCCGCCAGCATTTTTTTAAAAAGTTGATGATTTTCACAAAAATTTGATGGCCTCCGGTGTATTTTACATGATTAATATTTAAATATGCAATACACCAAAATAAAGATCAAAGCCTATACTTATAAATCAGTTTTATTTTAGCTTAAAGCACTCTTTTTTTTTTGCTATTAAAACTTGAATATAGGTATGATTCATAAAAATGTATAAGGTGAAAATCATATTTTTATCAAAACCTACATCTGGATAATATTCAGTAGGTTTATCAAAGCATAAATCCAGTAAATCACTTTCATCAACGCCTTGCATACCACTTTCTGAATCAACATTTTGCTCAGTAACATAATGCACTTTTCTTTTATATGCTGTCTGTTACTGATAATCGCATTATTTATCATACCCATCTGTTTAGATAAGAGATCACTAGTTTTTCCCTCCTGTTCACGTGTGTGTTTTTTGTTTAGGAGGTTTTGTACTCGTTCAGAAGACGTGTAACAGCGCCCCCAAGTGTATAACAGTGAAAACACAAAAAGCCGTTGAAGTGTTGTCTTCTAAATGATGAGTTAACTCCTCAATTGCAGGGAAAGAGTTATATGTAGTTAACAATAACAACACTGGACTGAGGTCATGAGGCCAGACGGACCTGCGTGGAGCGTCTGGACTGACGCGCATGTCTGGATCGAGCCTTTCTCTGAGCTTCTGCTTCTTCATCACGCACTGGAGTCAGATAGGACCTACACACACACACACACACACACACACACACACACACACACACACACACACACAAAGCAAGGAAAACACTGCTATAACTAGCTTGCAGCTGGATCAGACGGGTCTCGATGGTTGATCACTTAGACAGCCAGCTGCTGGACTTTGGTCATGTTAGAAAGAGCTGGTAGACCAGATCTAGGTTTATTCGCACTCTGTCGCGTGGAAGTCATCACACACTCACTTGCGTCTCTGTTTGGTCTCTGGCTCGCCTGACGTGCTCGTGGTTACAGAATTCGGGACAGGCTCCTTCTTTTCAGCCTCCTCCTGAGCCAGTCTGTGAGAGAGACACCAGATTGTACGAATGCAAAAAAGATGCGGTCAATTCACGCGATCGGAGACACACGCACCTCTGAGCGATCAGGTTATTGAGGCGACTCAGTCCAGAGGTCGCCGTGGTTACAGAGGTCACCGAAGGGTCGTCAAGTTTCCTTCCATAAGATGAGCTGCGAGGTAACGAGGGGTTGGGAGCCGACACTTCACCGCTGGACTGGCTGTTCAATCGGCGCGTGTATGAAGAGCTCCGGCTCAGCAAGCTACACACACACACACACACACACACAGGAGAAGGATGAGCGTGGAGAACACTCGGAACAGGAAATAGTCTCTGTGTTTCCTGTGTCTCTCACCTGCTGGAGAGTTCAGGGTTAGTGCTGGTGTCAGAGATGCTGAAGAGGCGTCTGGACGGAGTGGGCTGGACACGGGCCAACCTGGGCTCCTGAACACAAATTACATCATTCTGAGACAACACAACACAAACATAATAAAACACAACAACACAAAACATTACACAATGCATAACATAACATATAACACCACAACATCATAACATAACAACACATAACAGAACACATAACGTAATATAACAACATAACATAATACATAACATTAATACAGTAAATACATTAATATATTGAATATTTCTTATTATTATCAATGATGAAAGCAGTCGGGTTGCTTAATATTTTTGTGGCAACCATGAAACACGTTTTCAGGATTTATGGAAAGAAAACATTTAACATTATAAACGCCTTTACTGACACTTTTGATCAAATGAATCCCACTCCCCCCGAACAGATCATACAGTATCTGTGTCCGTCACCTTATTGTCAGATTCAGAGCTCAGTCTGGGACTGGATGCAGACCGTGACATTCCCAGTTTAGTCTCGGGGTCCTTGAGGGCCTCGCTGGCTGGGTCAGAGGTCACGGCAGAGCCCAGGGTCACAGAACTGCCTGCTTTACGCAAAGACGTTCTCCAGGAACCAGGAGCCTCAGTCACCGGGGTCCGGACAGGTTCAGCCTACAAGCAGACCACACACTGTTATATTATATTATATAGCTACATATACATTCAAATATTTTAGATATTACATATTTACACATTATTTTGTATAAGGACTAGGTGGTTATGATGATTCAGTTTTTTAGCAATATACGTTTTATTGTATTTTATTATTATATTTAACTAAAAGTAAAAACAAAGACCATTTTCATTATTTGAAATAAAATGTAATATAAAGTAAAAAAAAGCTAGTTGCCAAAACAACATTTATTATTTTCATTTTATTTAACTTGATGCACTAAAACAACTAAAGTTAAAAAGGAAATAAACATTAATAAAAACTTCATTGATTAATTACTAAATTTAAAAAAACTAAAATATTTCTATATAATAAGAAAATTTTTAATTTAATTTTAAAAACAATAATATTAAAATAAATACTAATTCAAAATATTAACCAACAAGTATAATAATATCTCAAGAATACTAAAATAAAAATTTCACAATATATTTCTTTCACTCCAAAATTAAAAAAATCATTACAATTTTCTAATTTATATACAGTAATGATTGGGTTTTATCACTGACAATTTCTCAATTTTGGGCAGCTGAATTGGCTGCAATTGATTTGTGACTATTATAAATATATATTAGCACTAATATTTTAAAAGTGTCTGGATTCAGAAAATCATTTTCAATAAGTCCTATATTGGAAAGACATAAATTTGACAGATTGTTAAAACCTCTTTGAGAAAATGCAATGCTTTGAGGAAGTTGAATGCATTAGCGGTTCTCCGGTCACCTGTTTAACCTGGTTAAGGGCAGTGCTGCTCACAGAACTCACGGAGGACGCTGCATTGCGTTTGTTGTTCAAGTTGTTGATCATTTCTCGAGTTTTTGCTTTTTCTGAAAAAAAAAAAAAAATAGACTAAAATCATTAGCTAATGTGATTTTTGAGTTCCAGAATAAAAATGGGCGGGGTTTCGGTCACCTGACTCGGCGTCACTCTCTGATTCGCTGTCTTCCTCTGAACTGGAGCTGCTGGAGGGTTTTGATTGGCCGGCTGTGCGCGCCGACTCCTCTTCATCTTCTTCTGTGGGCGGAGTCTGGAGTGTGGGCGGAGCAAGTTTCTCTCGCTCGTGAAGGGTGATCTTCTCTCTGCTGCTCATACGAGAGATGGACGTCCTGCAGGTGACATGAAAACCAGCCAATCAGTGAGAGCTGAACGTGATGCACACTAAGCCAAGATTCAATAATGAATCAGTATTTGATTCAACACTCGGAGTCAAAAATAACTGATTCATTCTGGGTTTTTGTCACACAGGAAGTGATGTGTTTGGATGCAGACACGTGATTGGATGTTACCTGCGAGGGCGGGATAGTGCCGTGGAAACAGGTGGGCTGGTCTCAATGACGGGCGTCTGGATCTTCTGTTTCTCTAAACGCATCTTTAGGAGAAACAAACATCAACATCCGCTCATCATTTCAATCTTAATGTTCTGTCATGGTGTGCCTGATCACCGTACAACACATAAACGCTGCTGTTTTATTGGACATTCATGTGGTGAAGATTTCTGCTTATTTTCTTGGAGTGGACGCGTTCTTTGAACATAATCCCAAGACGTGATAAGATAGCGGACATATAAACACATGCAAAACTTACAGCGTTCTGCTTCTTCTGCAGTTCTTCCAAGTTATCAACAATGTTTTCATCGGCTACGTCGAGTGGAGTCTGGCCCTATGGTACACAAATACACAATCAACACTTGATTATGATGCATTATACTTATTCCCATTTATTTACTTTTTTTGTAAAGGGATAGTTCACTTAAAAATGAGATTTACCTTATGATTTACTCACCCTCAAGCCATCCTGGGTGTATATGACTTTCTTCTTTCAGACAAATACAATTGGAGTCATATTTAAAAATGTCCTGGCTCTTCCGAGCTTTATAATGGCAGTGAATGGGTGTTGAGATTTAGAAGCCCAAAAAAGTGCATCCATGCATTATAAAAAGTGCTCCACACTGATCTTAGGGGTTAATGCATGTCTTCTCAAGCCAAGTGATGCATTTGTGTAAAAATATACATATTTAAAACCTCGTGAAAACTAAGTTTTGTTTACAGAAAAGGAAAACCAGTCTCCTATTGGCTTTCTATCAAAATCCTCTGACATTTTTCTTTACAGATCGTTGTTTATTTACTTCTAATTTGTGACCGGTTGCTTCCGCGTTCGTCATTTTTTTTTTACTGGAGCTTATGCAACACCAACGTCACCCGCAGAAAACACCACTCTCTCATATATACGCATTCGACAGTTAGCAGAAGCTAGAGATTATGGTTTATACAATTTTAAATATGGATATTTTTCCCACACAAACACATTGATTCGCTTCAGAAGGCCTTTATTAACCACCTCGAGCACTTTTCATGATGGATGGATGCACTTTTATGGGCTTCAAAATCTCAACACCCACTCACTGCCATTATAAAGCTTGGAAGAGCCAGGACATTTTTAAATATAACTCCGATTGTATTCGTCTGAAAGAAGCAAGTCATATACTCCCCGGATGGCTTGAGGGAGAGTAAATCATGATTACAGTAGCCCATGTACCACGTTATTGACGGCATTCATGTCACACATGTGTTCAGCCAGCAGAACGCAGGCCTCTTCCTGTCCCCAGTGAGCCGCCGCGTGAAAAGCCGTCCATCCATCACTGTCTCGACTGTCCACATCTATCCCACACTTCAACAGCACCCTGATGAACACAGAAACACAAAGATCTGAATGCACTGAAAGGAGAGCTAGGAAAAGACAGATGCATGGTGATCCAGAATCATTGAACAAAAAAAGTCTGATTTCAGACGCTTTACAACTTCGACAACAAACACAAACAAAGTCTTTCTGCTTGGCTTGTTGCATGACTGACCAAAACAAATCCCTAGGGCCATATCATGTTATATCAAAATATGCATTAATTATTAATCGTTTTTAGTCATTTAGAGTTTAGTATGAAGTGTCTTGCACTCACTTTAACACCTCGATGTATCCTTTAGCAGCAGCGACGTGCAGCGCTGTGGCCTGAGTGTTCGGATGAGGAACCAGAGAGCCACTTCCTGCCAACACGGCCATCGCATCCTGCAGCATCACTCGCTCTTCCTCTCTCCTGGCCTGATCCACATCAATACCTGACAATTCATTACAAAAAAATGCAAATATAATGCTTTCTCAGGCAGCACAGGCCATTGTTTATAGATTTAATATACAACATATTAATATATTAAAAGTAATTTGAGGAACCGTGTGTTTTCGTTGGTTCCAAATCAGTTTGTTCTTAAGGACTTACAGTTATAGTTCACCCGGAAATGAAAATTACTCACCCGTCCATGTAACAGATCCATTTGCTCACCATTGCAGTGAATGGGTGCCGTCAGAATGAGAGTCCAAACAGCTGATAAAATTCATGCAGCTTTTCACATCTCAAGATGTTCACTGATGGACCGGACTCGTGTGGATTACTGTGATGTTTTTATCAGTTGTTTGGACGCTCATTCTGACGGCACCCATTCACATCCATTGGTGAGCAAGTGACGCAATGATACATTTCTCCAAATCTGATGGAGAAACAAACTAACCTATATCTTGGATGGCCAGCAGATGAGTACATTTGCAATAAATGTTCACCTTGTGCGGACACGAAAAGACACACTCACATTTCACAAAACCGATCACTGTTAATGAGCTGCAGGAGGAAGTTTATAAAATCCTTGCGCAGCTCCAGTGTTTTTAATTACGTTTCTGATGTGGGAAATTCACATGCTGTTCCTATTAAAACCAAACATCCCATAAACACACACACACACACACACACACCTACAACGAGCTTCTGTGAGCGTTTGTGCGTCGACTAAGGATTTAATGGGATACGATCAGACAGATGGTGTGTTTAAGACAGATAATCTCGCAAGGAAATGTCAAATTTTTCCTTTCGATTTGTGATATTGAATTAAGAAATTATATTTAGCAAAAAAATTGGTCAATTTGAAGCACTTTTTTGTTTTTTGATCAGAAAATTATTTCACTATAAACACAATTATACAGTCAGTAAAGTTAAGCATGAATGATTGACAGGTGAGCAGGCGGTCCTTTACTGTTGTTGTGTCTGATGCACCAGGATAAATATTTTTACACAGAAAATGCGATGTGATCACATGTATCTGTAAGCCGCTTCAAGCACAAAACATTCTGGAAAGATATAGGCTAATATTTAGCACTGATCATTCATGCAAACCAGTGTTTTATAGTAATGTATTAAAGTATTTATTAATATTTAGAATTTATTTTAATATTTACATTTTGTTATGTGCTTATGTTTTTTTAATACATTATAGATTATTTCTTTATATTTATTATACAAATCTTGGCAAATAACTGAAATATGATCAATTAGAATTTCTAAAGTGGGAAAAATTATTATTATTTTTTTTCATTTTAGAAATTCAAATGTAACATATTTCAGTTATTTGCCAAGGTTCCTTTTTTTTCTTTTTTTTTTTTCTTTCATCTAATATTTATTTTTTCTTTTATTTTATCTTTTTAATATTTTTAGATTTAGTTAACAATGCCAACCCGGCTCAAACTCCTTCTTTCGCTCTGTTTTTCTAGGGTTCGAATCTCTCACCCTGTTTTTTGATCTCTGCTTTCAGCAGCCTCCCCATGGCATCCTCTGTGGCCACGTCCAGAGGAAGTTCTCCCTCGCTGTTCACCGCTCCTACATGAGCGCAGTGTTCAATCAAGTACCTGCAATGGGCGGAGGAACAAAAATAAAAAATGACATTGATGCAACGGTAAAACAGCTGAAACAGTTACAACTCAACCACTCACTTACAGTTGATTCCAATTGTATTAGACACAAAACAATGCATTTTAATTCGATTTAGCTCATTTTATCAACACCCTAAAAACAACTCTGAATTCGGAGTACAAGGCATCTCAGAAGGCAGCATCATGTCATCTAGGTAGACAGCTCACTAGATGGTGAAATGCATTACTGACTTAGCGATCTGGATGAAGCCGCAGGAGGCGGCGGCGTGCAGAGGTCTCCAGCCTTCATTGTCTCCTCTGTTCACATCACTGCCGCTCTCCACCAGAAACTGAACCATTTCTGCATTTTCATCAATACAGGCCTGACGAGAGAACCAGAGCATGCGTTTAATCAACATAAACATGCAGAAAACCAAAGAACAGCTCTTTAATATAGTCATGACAACTGCTGAGTAGTTATTAAAGTTTGTCGCTCAGAGTTAAAAATGTTCAAGAAAATGTTATGGCAAATAATCAATATGATACAAATGTGAGTTGTTCAAAATATCTAATTTTAGTTTATTTTAGGTTGAAGTACTAACACATAAATATATACATCATTTAACTAATTTACTAATTAATTACTAAAACGTTAAAATTAAAATTAAAACAAAATATATATATATAAAAAAAAAAGTAATATAAACAAAAATTATAACAGTATATGAATTATATTAAAACAACAGTGGCTCGGACACACTTTTCAGAAACATAATATGGAAGACATTATAAAATTGTTATAAAAGTAACAACAACAATATTTAATTAATGCTAATATTGGCTAATACTGATATTTTCACTTATATATGTTGTGCATTTCAGTTGCATTTTAGTATCATTGAGACACTTTTACAGTTTTTAATCATATTTTTAATTCTTCTTGTTTTTATTATTTTTATTTGTATAAAGTTTTAATTCGATTTTGCCACTGAGTTTTTTGAGGTTTTAAATAATTATAAGTTTAGTTTTAGTTTTTAATTTTAGGACTTCATATTTAACCCTTCATTTATTTGCCAAGGTATAATTTTGACTATGAGAAATGTTTTTTGGCAACTAGCTAAAATAACATAAGTGTAAGATTTAATGTTATTTGATTTCAGTTATCGTTATTTTAAGTAACACATTTTTTATATATATAGTTTTAGTTTTTGTTAACTCTAAAAACCTTGTTACATAGGTCAAATAATTGATAATCAAGTTTGTACATGTATTTTTCAAAAATAAGACACTTCCCATAACCTTTGACCTTAGATTACACATAATATGCAAATTAATGAACATAACATGATGCATCATAGCTGAGCACTCGGTGTGAATAACTATCGACAATCTTAAAAGACATTTACAACACTGTTATGTTGCATTATGGGAAATCTGTTTTAATGTCAATACAGTTTCAGTCAGACACAGCTGACATCGAAGTGTTTATATGATGATGCATTACTGTACATATACTGTACATGTGCAGACTGTGATAAAGCAGCGTTACTACCTCAACTACATTTTAAACAGTAGCTCATGTTTTCAAAATACTGTAGCTTTTCCAATAACAAAGTACTGTTGTTAATTATTTTCAATCTTTAATGTTACATATGATGTGGATTTGTCTGTACTGAAGAGAGTCCAAAATTTTTTATTGATAATTGCAACCCAATTATCACAAATCTACTGCTAATTCTAAATTTACTTACATAAAGTTTAATAAAATAAATGAAGTTGTTTAGATCATTGCATTTAGTGCCAGATTTTCTTTAGAAGTTTGATGCATTCAACCTGACAAAAAATAAATAAATTATGTATTTATGTATAAATGCGGTTCTTTTGGGGGGAAAACAACAGTATCACGGTTTCCAGAAAAATATTAAGCAGCAATTTTCAATATTTTCAACTTTGATATTAGTATGAAATGTTTTGTGAGCAGCAAAACTGGAGTAATGATGCTGAAAATTCAGTTTTGCACCACAGGAAATACATTTCATTTTTAAATTCATTCAAATAAAAACAAAAAAAAAGTTATTTTAAATGGTAACTCATTTAGTTCAAATAAATGCAGGCTTAGTGAGCAGAAGAGACTTAATTCAAAAACGGATTATAAAGTTACTGCCAACAATTGTCCTTCAACCCTGAAGCTATTTAAAAGGCCCCCTTTTAATTGTATTTTTATTTATATAGCTGTCATATTTCATATTTATGATATCTATGTAACTAAAACACTGTTTGTTAGCATGCTGTAGAGCAGCTTGTACATTGTTTATCTACTTTAAATCGAGGAGCTTGTCAAACATCTGAATGAGAGTGTGTGTGTGTGTGTGTGTGTGTGTGTGTGTGTGAGTCAGAGAGCGACTGCCCTTTGCCTATGAACAGCCGCTTGTACTGCATTAAGAATGTTTTCCATGCACTCACTGGAGAACGACAGAGAGCAAAAGCCTTTGGTTGGAAGGCATGGAAAACTTAGAACATTGACTATGTTTAATTCCTGTTACTAAGCAACAACAGAACAACAGAACCAAGATCGGGATGAGTAAAGAGACAAAGTATCATCACACATGTAACGATTATTAATATAAAAGACATACTACAAATATGAATATGAATGTAGTTAGCTAAAACTAAATCCATTTTCATTATTTAAAATAAATGTTAACTGTGATGCAATAAAATATTTGTAAAAACTTAACTACGTTTTTGTATTGTTTAGTTTACACTGATGTACTAAAATAACTAAAATTGCTATAAATAAAAGTTATTTAGGCGTATAAAAATGGCATATAAAAATGTATATGAAATGGAAAATATAAATATAAAAACTGATTCAAAATATTAAGAAAACCTATCATAGTCTCACGATAATGATATTATAATATTATATATATATATATATATGGGATGTAACGATTCACAACTCACAATTTGATTCGATTCACAATTCTTTTTGATTAAAAAAATGAGATTTAAGACAAAATATAAATAAAATGTTACCGCTGTAAACGAAGCCCTTATGAACGCCGCAGTAGGTGGAGCTTAAAGTGTTTCCTTGGTTACCACTGTAAACTAAGCACATATGGACGCTGCAGCAGGTGGAGCTTAAAGCGTTTCCAGGGTTACCGCTGTAAAGGAAGCCTTTACTAACGTCGCAGCAGGTGAAGCTTAAAGCGTTTCCAGGGTTACCGCTGTAAACAAAGCAGCGATGAACCTATGAATCTTAATATGCATTATACAGAGGCTTTTCTAAAAACTCTCAGACATACATTCAAATAAACTCATACCATAGACGGAGCATGTGTAAGGCTGGCCAAGGGGACAAAAAAAATGCCATTTAATTGGACAAAAATGCTCCTGCACAAACAAATATAATCTATTACGTCTGTTGCTAACAAAGTGAATATGAACAGACAGTGTCGATTGCGGGATTAAATTAAGATCTGCTCATGTTGCACCATATTTCATTTTAGGCGTTTTTACAGTGTTGCGCATTTTAACCAATCACACACAATTCTGTTGAGCTTAGGAATGCAATGGCCAATCAGAAGCCTTCAGATGAGTCATCACTGAAACTCATCAGTTCTGTTGAGCGCTTGCGCGTTCGCTGACTGAATTCGAGACTCTTGCGAATTCCCTCATCATAAACAACAAAGCGCAGATGTATGTAGAAAGTCAGAGATTAATTTCATAGTGTATACAGCTTTGGTGATTATAAAGATAGTTTTTTTTAATATATATATATATATATATAGTGCTTAAACTCGCGATGAATCAATGTTAGTGTTAGTGATATTTTTAGTATTTTAATGTTCTACTGATATTTGACTATATTTAATTTAATTTGACTATATCCATCACCTAAATTTAAAGGAATAGTGGACGATTACAGGATAAATTTAACCCTTTATTGTATTTTATTTTTGAACATGAGCCAGGACAAACAGTGTCCAGACATTCCAAAATTCATTACATTTAATATTTATTAATATAATAATTCAATATGCTATGAAGTGTATAATATATATTATATGTTTTCATTAAACAAAGCACAAACTGGCACAAAAAAAACCTACTTTCCATAAATTCCAAATTTTGCTAAAATTAACAATTTGCATTGCTGAAACAGATGCACAATATAAAAGCCAAGGACTGACTTGAGCTGTGTTTCTTCTGAGGAAGCTTTAACAGAAGATCAGCTCACAATCCTCCATCTGTGTACCGAACGCTGTTTACTTTAGGACCATTAGAAAGTAAACCATCGCTGTAACTCTATCTGAGATGGAGGAGAGTGACGTGTGTGTGTGTGTGTGTGAGGCCAAAACAGGGTGATAGGATGTGACACTGATTCTGTCCAGAGCCAAACACACACACACACACACACACACATAACAGCAGGCAGTGTGTTCCCAGGCTATTCACTCAGAGTAACAGTGGGAGTAATAAAGAAACTGGGAATTTATTTTATGCTCTCATAAAATTTTGCATATCCATCTCACGTCAACACAAACTGACAGAACGCTGACAGAAACACACTCAGAATGCCACAAGTGTATGTCTGTAAACTCTGCATCTCAGTATCTCTTGTAGTTGAAGTAATAAAACCTATTACTAATACTATTACTAATTAATATAAAAATTTTAAATTTAAATATGGACAACTCATTGTTAAAATAATTGTAATTCATTTCCACAGTTTTAATAAATTAAATATTAGATTAAATTCAGTACAATACAGACTATAATGATGTATGACTACTTAATTACATACATGCATTGTGGAAATAAAATGACTGTCATAAAAATAATGCAAAAAATATATTATTTAACGTGTGTGTGTGTGTGTGTATTAATTTAATTAATTAAAATATTTTATTATTTCTTTCTATTTTGGGGTGATATATATGGAACCTTGTTTCTGCCACAGGATAAATTAATTAATTAAATTAAAAAGGCAACTGCAAACTTTATATCTCACAATTTGGACCTTTTTTTTCCCCCAACTCACAATTCTGATAAAGTCAGAATTTTAATACTTTTTTTTCTCCTGTGGCGGAAACAGGCTTCCATAGAAATACGACTTGTTCCTGCTTCTGCATTAGATAGAGAATGCATGCAAACACAGGTGACTGCATGCATTTAAAAGAGCTCACGTGAGACTCAAAGCTGCTGTTCCACAGAACTTCCCAAAGACATCAAATCTGAGCTTCCTCAACGCATTGATGACATCAGCAGAGCAGCAGCCAATAGCTGCTCTCGCCACATGACCACCGGCCTGAATCAAAGAAGCATGCACTTCATATTATTTCAAGGCTAGAGTGGATTTGAGCAAAACCTTCTGCAGTTTTGTCAGTGGCTCTCTTCAACAGAAGCTTGTTATAATAATTCAAGACAGACATAACCTCAAACATACGATCATTTTTCAACTAAAAACAGGCTTTTTACTCATTTAAAGCTCTAGATCAGGATTAGCTGGTTTCTGATGAAAAACAAGAGGCTAAGACAACAAGAGCCGAACATATACAGCTATTCCAGTCCAGAACCAACTGGCCTTAGCGCAAAACAACACTGCTAACACTAAACATGTCCTGGAAATACACTTTCTGATATTATAATAGTACATTAATAGTACATGCCACTTTGGGCATTCAGACCCAAAAAACAGCCAATGCATTTCTACAGTTTGCGAGTCAAGGTTTTAAAGTGACTTTAATAAGTCTGTTATGATGAATTAGTATAACCCAACAATACTTTTTAGGATGTTTGATACATTGTATCTGGATCAATAATGCTCATTTTTATTAGGATCACAACTACATTAAGAATTATACAAAAAGAGGCTTGAATACACCTTTTGTAAATAGTGAATTTGAGTGAATTTTTATTTTTGTTAGTTTTTTTGTGTAAAAAAGATCAGAATTCGAGATATAAATACTAACTTTTTTTCACAATTCTGACATTTTTCTTAGAATTCTATTTTTTTTGTTTTCACCAAAGAATTTAAATTAAAATAATAATAATAATTAATTAATTAATTAATTAATTGTTAATGGTGAATTTTTCATCTCACAATTTTAACTTTTCTTCTCAGAATTGTGAGAAGACGGGGAAAAAAAAAAGAGTATTTGAAGAAAAAAAAACTTTTTCCATTTAATTTACAAAAATATTTACATATACATATTTTTTTCTCTTTAAAAAAGCACCACTTTTGTTTCAAAAATTAATATTAAAATATTAAAATAATATTAAAATTTGAAAAAAGGTCCTCCACCAGATGTGACAACAAAACAGAAAGGACCCCTTTAGACCCCAATCAAGTTTACATTTGTAATAATATCACATATTATAACTTCTTTATGAAAATCCATATTTTGTTTGGGTCTGAGTATTATTTGACTCATATATGTTTAAAACAAGATTAATTAAATTGTGTACACACGCCTATGTATTTTAGTATTTGTCTACTTTTTCACTTCATGCTTACATTATTGATTATTTAAACGTCATATTTTTTGCGTTGTATTTGTTTTTCAAAAATTAAACACGAACACCAAAACAGATTTTGGCAGACACGCTATTTTTATCATCTCAGACATCCTGAGAACGGCGCCCAGAAAAGTTAGAGAACTTTCGCAAAAGTTTCCAAACCGAGTCAAACTTCGGTGTGAACAATCAGACGTGCTCCGGTTACCTGATGCAGCGCCGTTAGACCGTCGATATTGGCGTGGTTGATATCCGCTCCCTGTCTCAGGAGCTCCGCGACCTCCTCCCGGTCTCCGGCGGAGCAGGCGGCCATGAACACCGCTCCCTGGGCGAAGCGCACTCTGGCCCGTCGGTTCCCAGGAGCGGGGCCCTGGCTCCTCGCCTCCGCTCCGGTCCGCTCGGTCTCCGAGCTCCGCCACCGCTGCAGCTGATCCTGACGCCGCTGCTTCGCCGCTTCGGACCGGGAACGGTCAGTGCCCGCCATCTTCCTCCCTCGGTCTCTCCAGGGAAGTTTCAGTTCATCAGACAAGTGATGTCCGATTCACGTATTTTGAACCGACTCTTTTAAACAATTCATTTGGACTGATTCCTGTTTGTGAATCAGAATCGAACAAGAGGAGAATTCGATCGCGAATCGCTGGGGAGGTTCACAAAACATAAACAGACTTCTCTATATTATCTATTTTTTTTCTGTTGTTGTGTTTTCCGCCCCCCCCCCCCCCAGTTCAAACCAGCATTACTACAATAAATCCCGATGCACTAGAGATTTAAATAATGACGTAATTAGGCTACAAGTAAGTAAAAATTAATCGTTTTAAAATAACATCAATAAAAATAATACACTTGTTAAAAAGAAAAAAAAAAAATATTTAACAAACAAAACAAAATAAAAAAATATGTAAACAAATGCATGTCATGTGACCATTTAACTGTGAACATGCAAATGTGATACTTAATTACTGGAATATTTATTGTAAAATTTCAGGGGTACATAAAGTAAACATATTAGGTAAAAGAGCTTCAGAAAGATAAATTTTTTTGGGAATACCTGCATTACATGTAAATAAGAAATAACGTGCATTTAAAAGACAGAAGCCTTCCAAGGACATAGTAATACACTGAGCGATAATTCAAATACAAAATGAGTTTTGTTCATCAGTAGTAAATGCAGTTTTGAAATATTGAGTAGGCCTACACACTTAAAACTGAAATGATTTTTGTAAATCCAGTTAATTATTTTTGGAAACTGATTACGTAATCCAGCTTTGGTAATCAACGATTTTACAACAACAACAACAAAATATGGCAATAATAGCGCAACTGGAGAACTGGAGTTTTCACTTAAATGAATCGATTCACTAAAATGAATCAGACCGGAGAGAGATGAGGAGCGGCGCAACAGGAGAAACGAATCGCGCACTCTGCCGGCCGCGGAAGGAAGAACAGCTGAGGGGCGGAGTCGGGCGCAACCCCATCAGCCAATAGAAACGCAGGTTCGTGATGACGAAATATGTCCGACACACTTTAATTTGTCTGTCTGTCGGAGGTGTAGCGTAATGAATAGCGGATCGTTTTCCTATAAAAACAGCAACAGCGCTTTAAAAGTCAGGAGATGTTTGCAAAGCTTCCCCAGACACTAACAGTTTGGATCAGCAATGGAAAATATAAGACTAAAAAAATATAAAGGCCAAAAAAGGAGGAGCAAAGGAAACATTTTAAGCTTCAATAATACCTAGCATGTAAAAAAACTTTATAACACAGTTATTCTGTGCTGCTGACATACTGAAAATAAATAAATAACGAATTATTTTAAGAGAATACATATTTAATAAACCATAAGTACAGTTGAAACGTCTAAAACTTTATTAGGTCTGTTAAAGAATTACATTAGAATAGTGTAACTGAGCAGATTAGGTGTATTTTACAGTCTGACTCACACTAAAGGACAAATCCCAGATTTTGAAGCATTTAGAGTAGATTACCGGATTAGTTTAGCCCAGCACTAACCTTAATCTGTGTCTGGCAACCATTCCATACAAGGAAAAAAACAAAAAAACAAGGAGGTGCATTTACAGTACCAGTAAAAAAAAGTATCAAGAAATAGGTTTTACACATAAAAACATGACAGTGCAAGTACAGTACGGCAGCAGCATGATGTTGCATTGCCAGAGCATATGGTCTCATGGTTTGCTTTGAATCAGTCTACATGCACAAACCCTCAGAAACCGCCACAATCCGGATCACTTTACTGTTTCAGGTTCAAAACTCTTCTGAGGTGCCTTCAAAACATAATGAACCAGAACACATCCAAGAGACACATTCTGAGAGACATTCAGTTCCTTTCTGGTCCGTCTTAAAGTACCCTTCCTGCTTTAATACAGATTAAGCTCAGACATTTTTGTCCCGTTCTTCAGTAAATATAGTAACACACTTACAATGGTAGTCAAGTCAAGTCAATTCACCTTTATTTATATAGCGCTTTAAACAAAATACATTGCGTCAAAGCAACTGAACAACATTCATTAGGAAAACAGTGTGTCAATAATGTAAAATGACAGTTAAAGGCAGTTCATCATTGAATTCAGTGATGTCATCTCTGTTCAGTTAAATAGTGTCTGTGCATTTATTTGCATTCAAGTCAACGATATCGCTGTAGATGAAGTGACCCCAACTAAGCAAGCCAGAGGCGACAGCGGCAAGGAACCGAAACTCCATCGGTGACAGAATGGAGAAAAAATCCTTGGGAGAAACCAGGCTCAGTTGGGGGGTCAGTTCTCCTCTGACCAGACGAAACCAGTAGTTCAATTCCAGGCTGCAGCAAAGTCAGATTGTGCAGAAGAATCATCTGTTTCCTGTGGTCTTGTCCTGGTGCTCCTCTGAGACAAGGTCTTTACGGGGATCTGTATCTGGGGCTCTAGTTGTCCTGGTCTCCGCTGTCTTTCAGGGCAGTAGAGGTCCTTTCTAGGTGCTGATCCACCATCTGGTCTGGATACGTACTGGATCCGGGCGACTGCAGTGACCCTCTGATCTGGACACAGACTGGATCTGGTGGCCACGGTGACCTTGAACAAGAGAGAAACAGACAAATATTAGTGTAGATGCCATTCTTCTAATGATGTAGCAAGGGTGGTATGGGAAGTGTTCCCGTTTCCAGTTTACCTAATTTTTGCAGCCTAAAAATCCTTTAACGGACTTGTATATTAGAAGCATATTAGTGTATGTGTAAGCCAGGTTAAAGAGATGGGTCTTTAATCTAGATTTAAACTGCAAGAGTGTGTCTGCCTCCTGAACAATGTTAGGTAGGTTATTCCAAATAGGAAAAGGATCTGCCGCCCGCAGTTGATTTTGATATTCTAGGTATTATCAAATTGCCTGAGTTTTGAGAACGTAGCGGACGTAGAGGATTATAATGTAAAAGGAGCTCATTCAAATACTGAGGTGCTAAACCATTCAGGACTTTATAAGCAGTGGTGGACGAAGTACACAAATCAAGTACTTGAGTAAAAGTACAGATACGTATAATAAAATATTACTCCAGTAAAAGTAAAAGTACTCCTTTTTCAATTTTACTCAAGTGAAAGTACAAAAGTACTAAATTTTTTATGTACTTAAGTAAAAAAGTACAGAAAGATAGATGTTTGCAATTTTATATAGGCTAATTTAATTTTATATTAGCACTTTTTTTTTATAATCCTACTGCTCAAAATACCTGGGATTTTTTCCAAAATAACCACTATATGGAGTGAAGATATATTTTTGTTGTTGATATGGACTACGTTGATATGGACTACGCCACCTACATATAGGTGGTTGAATAAAAATATTTGGACATTATTTATAAAAATTACCTCAAGTTAGCACCAGCAAGCTTGTTAGCTAGACAGTTAGCATCAGCTAACAATATTTACTTATTTTCAGTGCGGTTATGAATAACGTCCTTAATAACAATGGATGAAAAAGTTAGAGCTTTACTGATGATTAAGTCTAGAGTGTGTCCACCTTTGTGTGTGGGTCCATGTACATGCTGAATCGACAGGTAAAAAAAGCCTCAAGTCCAAATATTCATTTATCACCAATTAATCGTTTGACAAACTTGCTTCGATGTCCAGATCTGAATTAAAAAAAATCTCAAACACGCTCCGATATCCCGATCTGAATCAACCGAGTCGCGAACAGGCTCCGAAGTGCCGACCTGAATCAACCGAGTCGCGAACAGTCTCCGAAGTCCCGATCTGAATCAACCGAGTCGCGAACAGGCTCCGAAGTGCCGACCTGAATCAACCGAGTCGCGAACAGGCTCCGAAGTGCCGATCTGAATCAACCGAGTCGCGAACAGGCTCCGAAGTGCCGATCTGAATCAAAAGAGTCGCGAACAGGCTCCGAAGTCCCGATCTGAATCAACCGAGTCGCGAACAGGCTCCGAAGTCCCGATCTGAATCAACCGAGTCGCGAACAGGCTCCGAAGTCCCGATCTGAATCAACCGAGTCGCGAACAGGCTCCGAAGTGCCGATCTGAATCAACCGAGTCGCGAACAGGCTCCGAAGTCCCGATCTGAATCAACCGAGTCGCGAACAGGCTCCGAAGTGCCGATCTGAATCAACCGAGTCGCGAACAGGCTCCGAAGTGCCGATCTGAATCAACCGAGCCGCGAACAGGCTCCGAAGTGCCGATCTGAATCAACCGAGTCGCGAACAGGCTCCGAATTGCCGATCTGAAAACTTCGACCAAAGAATGTAAGAAATAACTCCATTTCCAAACTGTTAATATTACGGTTGCGGGGAATTTGGACAAGCATAAGTTATTTTATTTAATCTGTGTTAGTTTAAGGTTATTTTATTTTATTTTTTAACCTAATACACGGAGACGCTGCTGATTGATGTGTCTGCTTTGCACTGGAGCATTTCAGTGGGCTTAAATAGTTCTCTATTTACAGCGGATTTAGTTCCCAAACAACTGACAATTTTGACCTAAATATGATTTTCAGTTACAATAATTAATCCTAAATTTCGACATTAATAACTTACTTTTAGCAACATCAGACGCACGCACGCTCACAAGATCTGCCTGTTCTTACTTCTGGAGACTCGCACTAAACGGTTCATTTGAATCAGTGAGTGGTCGACTCCAGAACAGCTGCAATCGGATCATTCTAATTCGTAAACGAATCGTTTAGTGCGATTCGCGATCTGAGTAAAGTTTATTTTGAAAAGACTCAGTTCGTTCATGATGAATCAGACACCGCTTCTGCGTGTCGGAGCATGTGATATATTATAGGGAGTAACGATATGTTTTATGAAATGTAGTGAAGTTAAAAGTACGATCTTATGCTTTGGAATGTAGTGAAGTAAAAGTAAAAGTTACTCAAAATAAAACTACTCCAGTAAAGTTCAGATACTTGAAAAATGTACTTAAGTACAGTAACGAAGTAAAGCTACTCCGTTACTGTCCACCACTGTTTATAAGTAATAAGCAATATTTTAAAATCTATACGATGTTTGATAGGGAGCCAGTGCAGCGTTGACAGGAATGGGCTAATATGGTCATACTTCCTGGTTCTAGTAAGAACTCTTCCTGCTGCATTTTGGACTAGCTATAGTTTGTTTACTAAGCATGCAGAACAACCACCCAATAAAGCATTACAATAATCTAATTGATTTATCCCACGAGGAATAAGAAATCAGTGATCGGGCATTTGCTCTAAAGACCAATGAAAGGGATGTATGATCTAGCTGGCATAAAGCAAATTTGTAAAACTTTAGTAATTCATATTATACCTCACCTTTCACTTATTTTTCACTATGTCTTTTTAATACATTTATATATATTTTGTCAGGCACAACTTTCCCATCAAAATAGATGTTCATCTCATCCTTCACTTCACCTCATGAGAGGGAAATGTATCCTGGATTCTCCCCTTATTTCTCGTGGGATAAACCAATCACACACTTCAGCAGGTGGAGGAGCAGAACATGTTGAGACATGCATAAAAACACTGCAACAGCAGAGAAAGATACTCATAAAATTATGCTTCATATGATTCTCTCATCCACAATCAGACTATTATACCATAAGTGAGTCTATTATATCATATTATATAATATTACATCATATTATATTATATTACTGAGACATGGCACATTTTTAAGTCTGGATGTCCTGTATAGAGTACTTTCAGGACTTTTAAGAGATATTATATTAGAGATATTAGAGGTTTGATCATGAACACACCTTCTCCTTGGTCTTTATTGACAGAATTTAATCTAATTTTCAAACAGTTTGTTGTAAATAAACATAGAAGAAAAATGTTATGGGGTTTCATTTTGGAATATTAGTTTTGTTATGAAACGGGGCATCATTTTTGTACATTTTGTATACTTCTTTTTCATTACGATTTCCCCCTAAGAACACAGTTAGATGCAATGTATATATTGTGTAGAATGGGAATACCAATTCAAGGACATTTTATAAAGTAAAATAGTATTTAAAATCATTCTGTTATGTCTTTCATAACTAACTTGAGACTTTTTTACAAAGGTTAAAAACCCCAAAACTTGATTTGTGAATGAAATAAATAGAAATAATGAAAATAAAATAATTGTTTTTGCCTATTCATACCTTTTCTCTCTCACACACACACACACACACACACACACACACACACACACACACACACACACACACACACACACACACACATATATATATATATATATATTATAACAGTCCTGGTGTCTAAGTTAAAAGAATAAAATATAAATGAAACAAGCAATAAAATATGATACATTTTATGTGCTGCTTATGCTTTCTTTTATATTAGATTATATTATGTTGTTATGTTATGTTTTGTTATGTTATGCTATGTAACGTTACGTTACGTTATGTTACGTTATATAATTGTTACAATGATAAATATAATATTAATGATAAATTATAAATGATAGCAACCTTAACCGAATGTACAGAAATGCCCTAATTCTTACAGCTGGCCTAAATTCAGGTAAGTATCTTAAGAAAACAACTCAATTAAGTATTTCAGGTAAGTGATACTTGAGTAAACTTTTCTATGACATACTGTAAGTGTCTTAAAATTATTGATAAAATAAAAAAAAATTGTTTGAACATTAAAACATGTAAATTACAATTTGGTATGACAATTAATTAATTTAACTAACCTTTACATTAAATGAGAGAGAGAGAGACAAGAATTAGTTGTTTCCGTTCCTCTTTGTTGTCTGAGGATGCGCTGCAGTCGTCATGGTAACTCTACTCTCTCAACTGTCACCCAGTTTAGAAAATGCAGCTGAACTACGCAAACTCATCATATATTTAAGTAATTAAAATAAAACGTATATATATACATACATGTAAATTGAAAGTAATGTGTAAAAATCAAAATTTAATTTGTGACCCAAACTATACGTAGGGTGGTCACATTATATTATATTAACATGCTTTTTAAGTGTTCTTAAAAGTAAAGTGTTACTGTGTCTTTAAGAAATCTCCTCCCGCCTTTTGCTCAAAGTACCGCGGTGAATGTCAACACGAGACATGTGCGTGAACACGGAAGTAAACTTATTATATTTAACACATCAAATAAAGAAGACAGTTTGGTTCTTTACGTGTTAGTTTTATAGAAATCGTTTTATAGAAGTCTTAAACGCTACAGACGCCGTCACGTGTATCAGGAATGAGCAGCAGTGTAAGTGTTTATCATTCAGTCAGTTTGTGTACTGGTTAAGATCATATATAACTTATTATTCTGTATAAAAGTTGAGTGGAGTCTTTTCCAGCACTAGAAAATGTTGTTACACACTTGAATTCAGCTGTGATTTAGTTTTAGCCACAATGGAATAAATGAGAATGATGCCTTTACAGTGATTTACCATGGTAAATATAGTTAGCTTTAAAACAGTTAGATAATGCATGCAGTTATTGTTGCTAAATGCAATATTTTGGTATTACCCACCTCTGTCATTAAATGATAAAGTTAGCTTATAAAGTCTATGAGTAAAATGGCTGTGAGTAATAATGTACACACTGAAATTAATAAATGTGCAATAATACGCTGTAATTTAAGCATGTAAACATGTAAACACAACTCACGTACATATACACACTGTTTATGTAAATAACATTTAAACAGCAGCAATTTGCAGGCATTATTCTATTAGAAATATTTGATATATATTTTATTAGAAATTTAGGACATTAGAAATGTTTTTTTTATATTATATAGATATTTACAGATATTTTTTAGATATTATATATCTAGATATATAAATACATTTCATTAATTATACTATTTTAATTATAAAAAAAAATATATACTTAAAAAATATAGAAGCATAATTTTTTTTTATAATTATTAATAGTTAGTATATTTAGTCAATGTACACACAACTCACTTACATATACACACACACACACACTGTTTATGTAGATGGAATGTAGATAAAACAGATAAAATGTAAATAAAAAAATATTCAATTAATATATATATATGTAATTATTATTAAATATTTATTTTAATAATTAATTATAATTTATACTATAATTTATGTTCCCCTAACCCTATATACATATATAAAAGGTAACTATGCATTGATGAAACCTGTTTATTTATCATTTTTCAGTAGTGGTGATGCTCAGGTGCTGATCTTGAGTTTTTTTCTCTGTGCAGTTCATTGTTATGGTTTTATTGATTCTGAGTCTTTCCAATTAACACCTTTCTTTCTCTCCGACTGATGTTTTGTCTCTCTAGTGCAGGGGCTTGTCTGAACATGGCTGGCCAGTCTAGAGATGTGACCCCACCGCGGTGATGGAAAGATGGAGACAGAGGTGCCAGATTCATCGCTCCTTCATTCTTCTCACTATATGTTGTTTGGAGGAGGGGCTGAAGAAAAGGAAAAAGGGAATAGATGGAGAGAGAAGAGCATGAACAGGCAGAGGAGAAAGTGTGGCTGGCCACAAATCTTGGAGAAAGAGAAGAAGGAGGAGATATCGATGGTTTTCAAGCTGAAAGAGGAGCGATGATGGAGACAGAAGTGTTACCAGGCTTCTTTGGGAACTCACAGTTGGAAGAAAACTCTGACCATACGGATAACTGGGCTCCGTCCATCTTTTCGTCCTCTTCTTCCTCTCTGCTCTGTCTCTCTCCTCCTCTTCCTCCGTCTGTGGAGCTGGATGGGGTGCTGGCAGAGGGCCGGCTGGTTCTGGACGTGTATCGGAGCGGTGGAGGGGTTCTCCCTGTGTTCTGGGAGTGTGCTCAGGAGCGGATGAGAGGCCTGCAGTACCTCAGACTGGGATCCGAGGATGAGGGGGCGCTAGAGAGAGCACTGAGTGTCCTGCCCCGACTCACACACCTGCGCTCTCTGACTATCAGAGGTACACACACACACACACACACACACACACACACCTATCTATCTATCTATCTGTCTGTCTGTCCATCCATCCATCATCCATCCATCCACCATCTATCCATCCATTCTCCAACCATCCATCCATCTATCTATCTATCTATCCATCCATCCATCCATCCTTCCATCCATCCATCATCTATCTATCATCCGTCCATCCCCTATCATCTGTCCATCCATCCATCCATCCATCTATCTATCTATCTATCCATCCATCCATCCATCCTTCCATCCATCCATCATCTATCTATCATCCGTCCATCCCCTATCATCTGTCCATCCATCCATCCATCCATCCATGCATCATCCGTCCATCCATTCATTCATCCATGCATCATCCATCCATCCATCCATCCATCATCTATCTATCTGTCTATCATCCATCTATCTATCTATCTATCTATCTATCTATCTATCTATCTATCTATCTATCTATCTATCTATCTATCTATATCCATCCATCCATCCATCCTTCCATCCATCATCTGTCCATCCATCCATCCATCATTTGCCCATCCATTCATCCATCCATGCATCATCCATCCATCCATCCATCCATCCATCATCCATCCATCATCTATCTATCTGTCTATCATCCTTCCATCCATCCATCATCTATCTATCTGTCTATCATCCATCCATTCATCCATCCATCTATCCATCCATCATCTATCTGTCTTTCATCCATCCATTCATCCATCCATCCATCCATAATCTATCTATCTGTCTATCATCCATCCATCATCTATCTATCTGTCTATCATCCATCCATTCATCCATCCATCCATCCATCCATAATCTATCTATCTGTCTATCATCCATCCATCATCTATCTATCTGTCTATCATCCATCCATTCATCCATCCATCCATCCATCCATCATCTATCTATCTGTCTTTCATCCATCCATTCATCCATCCATCCATCCATCCATCCATCCATCCATAATCTATCTATCTGTCTATCATCCATCCATTCATCCATCCATCCATCCATCCATCCATCATCTATCTATCTGTCTATCATCCATCCATTCATCCATCCATCCACCATCCATCCATCGTCTGTCCATCATCCGTCCCTCCATCCATCCATCCTTCCATCCATCATCTACCCATCATCCGTCCGTCCATCCATCCATCCTTCCATCCATCATCTACCCATCATCCGTCCGTCCATCCATCCATCCTTCCATCCATCATCTACCCATCATCCATCCATCCTTCCATCCATCTATCTGTCTATCATCCATCCATTCATCCATCCATCCATCCTTCTTTGTGTGTTTTTGTTATGTTTATGTTCTGTCTAACGTGTTTCATGTGTTTATATTCTCTCTCTGTCTGAAGGACATCGTTTCTATGACCCTCAGGGTGACCCTCTCCCCGGCCTCCTCTCCTCTCTCCCTGACTCTGTCTGCTCTCTGTCTCTCCTCGTTCACCTGGATCTCTCCTTCAACCGTCTCTCCTCTCTTCCTCCCTGTCTCCTGTCTCTCTCTCGTCTCTCGGAGCTGCTGCTGTGTCATAATCGTCTGCTGGGTCTCCCGGAGGGTCTGGGAGCGCTGGTGTCCCTGCGGCGGGTCAGTGTGCTGGGGAACAGGCTGGTGGATCTGCCCCGGGGTCTGGGCCTCCTCTGCAGGCTGGAGGAGCTGGACGTGTCCTTCAACCAGCTGGAGAGACTTCCAGATGAACTCGGCCAACTACAAGACTTACAAAAACTGGAGCTGTCAAACAACAGGCTCAGAGCGCTGCCAGAGACTCTGGGTGAAGAACACACACACACAAATGTTTTATGAGGACTTTGCATATATATGTAATATATTTTATAGTGGACAGACTGTATTTTACCCCTAAACACTGCCCTGCATTTTGACAGTTTCCACAAAAAAACAAAAACAAAAAATCTAAATGTTAGGCTTTACTACTGTCTGTCTCGTTAAATGAGGACATGAGATAGGCTTTAATTGTTTTAAATAAAACAAGAAAAGCAAAATAATACAGACTAATAATTTGTTTACCTAGTTGTTTTATGCCATGTTAACATCTAAGGCTTTTTTTGTGAGAAGAGAAGAATGGTACAAATGCTCTTAAAAAAATAGGTAAATAAACATTTGATAATCATTTTAATAGTATTTAATATTTAATCGCATCTAAGGATATTTCCATGTCGAGTATGGTAAAAAAAAAATCTTTAGAAAACATATTTGATTAATAATTAATTTTATATTTATAGGTAGATAAGGGATAAACAGATATGATAAATATGATAAATATAATTTATATACAAATAGATACATTCAAGGTTTTTAGGTACTTAGAATAAAACAAAATTAATTAAACAAAATATATTAAAGTTGTTTATTTTATGTAAAGTATTCCTAGATGTCTGCAAAGCGAGGTTTTGGCAGATTTAGTTAGACAATTTTATCCCCAAACTATAGCAAAATAAACACAAGACGCAAATCTGTCCTGGAAAGCCTTAAATAATGCCATCTTTGAGTCAAAAACTAGTTTTATACTTTGCAAACTACAGTAGAAACAAGTATTTCCAAATGAGATTTCAGCTTTTGGAAGGAAAGTCTTCTGTGAGTTTAACTGTCTGGTGTCTGCTCTCTCTGTCAGGGTCTCTCCGCTCTTTGAGGCAGCTAGTAATCCAGAGTAATGATCTGAGGACTGTTCCTGAATGTTTGCGCTCCCTCCCGCTGCTCGACAAACTCGACACGAGGAACAACCCGCTGGGACGACCGCTGACACCCCCACCGATCGCCCACATCACCCCAGGTGCTGCTGCTTTACTCTAGTTTACATTGCATTATTAGAATGACTTTTCCATCAAACAAATACAAGTATTTTACTGCATAATGATGGATGAAACCTGAGCAAGCTAAGCCTGTTTGATCCCAATGACGGTGTTTGTGCTTTATAGTTCTGGAAGAATCCGAGATCCCAGAGTTGCACCTCGGATTTGGTCAAAACAGGTGAAGTGAGCCCTACATTATAAATTTTGGGGGCGGTTTTAATGTTCTTGAAAGATGTTTTAAAAACACTAAAATTGTGAAATATTATTACATTTTAAAATAACTGTTTTCTATTTTAATATATTTTAAAATATAATTTATTTTTGTGATGTGCAGCAGTATTTTCAGCATCATTACTCCAGTCTTCAGTGTCACATGATCTTCAGAAATCATGATAATATGCTGATTTGCTGCTCAAGAAATATTTATTATTATTATCATCAAACTGTTGTGCATGTTCATATTTTTTTGGAAAACATTGTTTTTTTTTCTGGATTTTTTTATTTATTTTTTCAATTTGAATGCATCTTTGCGCAAGAAAAATATTATTTAAAAAAATTAACTTACTACTATTACTAAAAAAATTGTATGCAGAATTAATAAAAAAAAAAAAAATTTTTAATTATAATGCAGTTAACATCTCTAATGCTAGTTCCAAATGTAAAGGTGCGTCCCAAATCACATACTTATGCACTATTTTATGACGTTTTTTAGTATAAATAGTGCAAGTAGTGCATTCACAAGTGCATTCATAAGTGTGGAATTTTAGACACTTCATGCATTCCACTGTCGCAGCTTTAATTATGTAAGGAAGGGGGAGTGGCTATCAGACTCCTATTATGACTGAGAAAGTACATAGTCTATGTCTTTGAGTACATAGTGCATAAGTACAGTGTATGAGTGCATAGTGTATGAGTTTCAGTTTCAGTTTATTTGTCAGGGACAATGTACAAAATACATGAATCTTACGAAGAGATGAGTGCGTAGTGTATGAGTATGTAGTGCATGAGTGCATAGTGTATAGTGCGTCATTTGGGACGCAGATTAACTCTTCTCTGCCCATCAGTTTTCAAGTATCATCTGCTGGTTGTCACGTGTTCCTTCCTGGAGGGGCGGAGCTCTTGTTTCCACGGAGATGCGTAAACACAGTCACACAGCTCCAGTGGGCAGAGAGGAGACCAGACAGAAAGTGGGTGTGGCTAGAGGAGCACGATGTCCTTTTGAGTCGACAGCTGGAGCTCCGCCCACACGGAGCCACATTTGAGGAGGTTGTTGTTATCGTTTTTCCTAATAATAAATTTAATGATTATAATTAAATATATGAATATTAATAAAGTAAATTTTTTAAGTGGGGCAAAAGTAGCTTATAGAGTGAAAGAAGATTTTTTATAATGCACAAATAATAAAATAAATATATATTTTAAATAAAAGATACAATAATATTTCTCTGTGTCACTGTTTTTTAGCCAGTAGAGGTGTGTATTCCATATCACAAAACACGGAAAGGTGATGTTGCGGTTCGCAGGTTTGATGGTCAGTCTTGGTCGACACTACCAACCCTGACCAGAAGGGGAAGTGAGAAACACAGCTGCAGGCCTGGAGGACGCCCAGCACGGGTGAGCCAATCAGATCCCTCTCAGTCCAAACCCTGTAAACCATCCTGAGGGCATTAATGCACACACATATATATGTATTATCATCTGTGTTTGCAGTTGGCCTGCTGCAGTGTGTCTCAGTTCTCCTGGTTTGTGGCCGTCTCTCGTCCGTTCCTGGACAGTTGCTCTGTGTCTCCAGAGGGGGCGCTGCTTGTGTCTCAATTCGACCCGGGGATCAAAATTACTTTCCCTCCAGAGTGCACAGCAGAGACACGTACAGTCACAATGCAGGTCTGTACATATTTATACTAAACAGTTTGTGTCATTAAAACATGATCATCGTGCTGTTTTAAATTTTTCCATGCAGTGTGATTATTATTTTTACACTGCGGCCAAAAAAGCAATGAGACGGCAAAGGTTATGAATTAAATAAAATAAAGGTTATAATTTATTTTGTAAGGTATTTAGTAAATGCATCTTCAAAATGTTAAAATGTACAGTTGGTCTATGAATCTTTCTTATCGCAGTACCACGGATATACTATTATAATATTAATACTTTGAATTAGATTTTATTTTTTTTGATTTTCTGTTTTCATGTTTATGTTTTAGTAAAGTAAATTTTATTTTAACGGACATAAACAATTTTTTGCCATTTTTATTAGTTCATGTTTTTTTTTTTTTTTTTTTTATAGTTTTCAATTTTAGTGTATGTTAGTACTTGAAACTAAATAAAATTAAGAAATGTAACTTGGGCAGTTAGCTGAAATAAAATATGCTTATATATATATATATATATATCTATATATATATATATAATATTATTTGTAATATTTTAGCTTTAGTTAATGCTTATTTAGTTAATGCTATGTTATTTCCCTAGAATTATACATTTTAATTAATTAATTTTATTTTGTCCTCAGGTCCTGCAGGTGGTTCTGTCTGAGGTACAGGACCTGACTGGAGACCCTCATGCGAGTGCCAGTCCACTGCTGTGCCTCTCTCAAACTCCCAGCATGCATTTCCTTCAGCCAATCACAGTGCAGATTCCTCTTCCTCCTGGAGTGACTGGTATTGCATCGCATTAACTTTTCACTTCTTTCTAGGAAACGGTTTTATTGTTAAACCAAGCTGATCTTAAACTTGTTAGATAACTTGTCACATAAAACTAACTTTTTCTCTATTTTAGAATAAATGCCACATACTTTGATATTTTTATGTAATGCAGGGATTCTTTTTTTTTTGTCAGATCTTAGATAAACATATTTATTTAAATTACCCTAAGATTTTAAGTTTATTTTCAATCATTTTACAGCACATTTGCATGCTTTCAGATGTTGGTTAATGGTCACATGAAGTCAAAGTTAATAGATAAAATATTTAATCTTTTTATTTTTAATATGTAGCTGTGTTTAAACCTCTTTTTAAATGTAAAAGTTTCTCAGTTCACACTATTTTCACACTACGGTTTTAAAAAATTAACTAAATGACAATAATAATAACAATAATGACGATGATAGTAATAATAATTATTATGATTCAACTCTAAATATAAAAATAAAGTCAAGTATATATTACTGTTAATTACAAATTTGAAGGAATATGTTTGTAATTTATATATATATATATATATATATATATATATATATATATATATATAATGTATAACAATACTGTAAATTATACATTACAAGAATACAAAATACTTTTATAATACTCTTCATTTAAAAAATTTAAAAACCTCAAGCTTTTACCATTTGAAATCCTCCAACTTTTATTTTGAAAAATACTACTGCATATCACACTTTATGCATACTTTATACTGCCATTTTTTTTTTAAAGTAGTATGTGAAACTACTTTTTATATATAATTTTGAAACCGGTTTGTGTGTAAAAATGCCAATCTTGTCACATGACCTCACTACATCTCATGTTTAATTCAGCACATGGTGTCCAATTTAAAAAAAATGCAGTTGATAACGTTTGTCATAATTTATTCTCTGAAAACAGAAGCTCAAGTCATGGGATACAGTATTACCTGGTGTGAAAATGTGCACAGTTCACTTATTGCAAAACTAGAAGGATTGGTATGGTATAGTATGAGTAGTAATATGAGTGTACCTCCGATTCCTGTCTGTGTGTGTTCAGGACACATGGTGGACATGTCCCGTTTGCACCTGATGCACGGCGACCCCACGACCCACACCTGGACTGACATCACCGCTCAGGTGTCGCTTTACGTCACGCACATCTACGCCGTCTTCTCCATCACACACTTCTCATGGTGAGCGTCTGTAAACACACACACAAGCGTGAACCCATCAGTCTGTTATATATGTGTGTGTGTGTGTGTGTGTGTGTGTGTGTTCAGGTACTGGTTGTGGTACACCACTCACAGGTGTGTTAGTGGTATCGTCAGGAAGATGTATCATCGTTTGAAACAGTTTCGGATTCGATTCCTGGCGCTACAGAAAAAAAACGACCCAGAGCAGGTTCTGCTGCAGTGTTTGCCATCAGACAAGGTGAGTGTGTGTGTGTGTGTGTGTTGATGTAACATTCATATTCCAGGTGGAAGTCAACCTATGCACTTATTCACTGCTATAAGCTCTGTATATTGACGGAGGACTTCTTCCCGTCTGTATTTTCAGGCGGAGAGCAGGTTGGCGTCTCTGTCGGAGCAGTATGAAGGTCCTCAGCCGTCGGAGTTGTGCGTCCTGCTGGAGGGGGAGCAGTTTTTTGCTGGTTTCGAGAGAGGCATTGATATCAGCGCAGGTGGACACACACACACAAAGCATAAAACAGACTGCTATAAATCACAGTAATAGCTGGAGTGTGTTTGGTGGAATGTGTTTCTCTCAGACCGTCCGGACTGTAAAGATGGCAGACTCTCCTTCACCTTTTACTCTCACCTGAAGAACATTAAAGAGGTGCACGTGTGCCCGACCCAGCCACGGCAGGGCACCGTGAGAGGACAGGTGAGACGGGACACGGGGTCACAGCTGTTGAATCAGCCCAGAAGTGATGTAATAACATGTGCGTCCTTCTAGGTGTCATTTTACCGCGGTGAAGTGCCCGGCGATCTTCCAGAGGAAGTGGCGAGGAAGAGAAAAGGTCATGACGACCAGTGGATGGCGACGCTTCCTCTCCGGATTCCTGTGAGAAAATCATTCCTCTGTCACCACAATGCTGTATTGTTTATTATAAGATATCGCTCGTAAGACTTGAGTCTGAAATGTAATGCTCAGAAAAAATATATATTTAAAAATATATTTACTAAGTATTATAGGATGCAATGCCTAGTGCAAATGTATGCTTAAATATTTACATTAATATTATATTTAAAATTATATTTAATAATATATTAAGAATTACATAAATACATCTATAAATCTATTTGTAGTTTAATATATTATTAATATTATATTACTATATAAAATTGAGTGACGTGTATATATTTTTGTGTGTTTCAGTATATACACAGGACAGACCAAAAGTTTACTATTTTTAATGTTTTTGAAAGAGGTTTCTTCTGCTCGTCAAGCCTGCATTTATTTGATCAAAAATACAGAAAAAACAGTAATATTGTGAAATATTATTACAACTTAAAATAATAGTTTTCTATTTAAATATACTTTAAAAAAATAATTTATTCCTGTGATGCAAAGCTGTATTTTCAGCATCATTCCTCCAGCCTTCAGTGTCACATGTAACATCAGTCGATCACATGATCATTTAGAAATCATTCTAATATTCTGATTTATTATGAGTGTTGGAAACAGTTCTGCCGTCTAATATATTTGATCAATAAAAGGTTAAAAATAACTGCATTTATTAAAAAAAAAATATATATATATATATATAATATATTTTCTTTACTATCACTTTTTATCAATTTAACACATCCTTGCTGAATAAAAGTATTGATTTTATTTAAAAAGAAGAAGAAAAAAAAATTACTGACCCCAAATTACTGACCAGTAGTGTATATTATTATTACAAAATATTTATATTTTAAAAACATAGCTTCTTTTTTACTTTTTATTCATCAAAGTATCCTAAAAAAGTATCACATGTTCTGAAAAAATATTAAGCATAAGAAATGTTTCCAACTTTGATAATGAACCATCATATTAGAATGATTTCTAAAGGATCATGTGATAATGATCCTAAAAAATCAGCTTTGCATCACAGAAATAAATGATCATTTAAAGTATAATACATTTAAAAACAATTATTTTAAGTTGTAATAATATATCACAATATTACATTTTTTTTCTGTATTTTTGATCAAATAAATGCAGGCTTGATGAGCAGAAGAAACTTCTTTCAAAAATATTAAAAATAGTGATGTTTCCAAACTTTTAGTCTGTACTGTGTATATATATATATATATATATATATATATATACACAAAATATTGTGTGCATGTGTCATTATTTATAATTAAAGTGATATTTTATATGCAATAATTAATATTATGCGATAATATAAATGCATATTAAAAAATATTATAAAAATATTACAAAGTATATTTGTATTATTATATACGCATATACTCTATTAAGTATTCATTCAGTATATGTAAGTATTCATAGATAATAGTTCCAATAAAAATGCACAAATTAAAGTGCTTATTAGCAGCCTGCTAATGTTTCAGTATTGTCAGGTTTCACGTGTGCAAATTGTGTCTGTTATAACTGACTATACTATTTCAAATCAGCTACTTAATAGGTTAGGATGCTGCCTATGTAGACACTAGTGTTCAGAACACAGCCCATGCACAATATTTCAACTCGAAATCACATATTTATTTAATTTTGTGCAGCATTTCCGTCTATAATGTAAACTGTGCCGGATGAATAAGTATTGTTGTATCGTATGCACACACAGAATGCAGACTGTGATGGGAGCATCTCCGGCGAGCTGAACCTGGGCGACCCAGAGAGCGGCTACCTGACAGAGACCAACCTGCTGTCCATCTCCTTACGCATCAACCAAGAGTGGCAGAACATCGGCATCAACCTGGGCATCAGCTACGAGCAGCTGGAACGCATCCGAAACCAGCACAGGTGGGCATCAGGTCACAGCCAGCAGATGGCGCTGTTAATCAGGACTGAGAGCCTTACAGCACATTCAGTCTACTTTAACCACAGGACTGATTTAGTACAGATTATACAGCAATTCACAATTCATGTGGCATGCAATGATGTGGCAGATTAGACATAAACTGCATTATACCTTTTTTCCCACCAGAATAGGTTGTTACAGTATTCACATTTATCGCATCTCGTAACATTCCCTATTTCTGAATACTGACTCATTGAATGTTAGGATTTATTTTCAAGCCAGATCAGTGTGACCTCAAGAGCTTTTAATAACAGAAACAAACATCTTAAAGGGACAGTTCACATTCAGTTGCTGCTCCTCACTGACTTGCACAGTATTATTTTTCTATATACTGTGGAACTCAAATGGGGACCAGCAACTATCCATTTAAGATCAGATTTTACATCACAGATGGTGTAAAATGGCTTATAATTTTTGGGAAATGCTTATATAGAGAGAGAGGCAGTGTGTCAGTGAGTGATGAGGGAAGAAATGCAGACAGCAGTGGTTTTATGAGGGGAATCTGAGTGTTTTGTGTTGATGGCTCAGCCGTCTGGGACACTGCAGGAGACGGTACACACTCACACACATCATGCACGCTCAGTTTGTCAAGCCCTCCACGTCCTGTTCTGGAGTCTGTTCGTCTGAAACCCCAGTGTCTCTTAGTTCAAGTTACACTTCAATAAATCTGTTCTATTAAGGAGCAATATAGCTGAATAAATTATGAAGAACTAAAAAAGTTCTAAAATGTTGCAATTATATAAAATACAAAGCATGTCAGTCAAAAAATGCATGTATTTATTTCAAGGACATTTCTGATAATTTTTAATTTCAAAGCATATTTATGCCATTTTTTTTTATTATTTTACATTAATAATGTTATGCCTTACTAATTTATTTATTTAATACATTTTATCCCCAATTCTCATTCTTTCAGATTATTTATTTTAGTTGTTTTGAGATACTATTATTGTTATAATATTTGAAATTAGGTGTTTTTATTATATTTAGTACTTTTTCATTTTAACTAACATTTTAATAATTTTGTTGTGTTTGTTTATATATATATATATATATACACACAAACATACATAAACTTGTGTACTATATGTTTAATACATTTATTAAATGTTTTAGTTATTTGACTACATCAAAATAAGAAATATTTCTTAGGCAACTATCTGAAAATTAGTTGAAGATTTGTATTAAATTTAATTTTAATCTCTATTATTGTTTATTTCATTTCAAGTAATGAAATGTTTTTTTTTTAAGATTTTAGTTTTATTAAACGATAATGACCCTTATAAAAGTCCTTTTTTTTTTTTTGTTATGAAAATTTGTTAGACTCATGTTTAATTAAATTATTTATTTATTGCAACATTACATTAGATATTTAGTAATTTTGTTATCCAACTACTATTGATTTATTTATTTTTTATTTCGTTCAGTATATTTCTATAAAATACTTTAATTATGACAAAAATGTACAGTAACGGGAGACAGACCAGTTTAGTAACAGTAATAGTGGCATTAGTAGTAATAGTAAAAAAAATTTAATAAACTGGCATCTCCTTGCGTTTGTTTTGTCAGGGATAACTTTGGGACCCAGGTGATGGCGATGCTCTTTCATTGGGCGAGAGGGCAGCAGGGGGCGGGGCCAGGGGCGGTGGAACGGCTGATGAAAGCACTGGAGGACAGTGGAAGGCGGGACTTGGCAGAGGAAGTAAAGGACATAGTGACTCTAGGGAAGAGAAAGTATGAAGAATCGCTGAAGAGAGTCGGACTGGAGACACCAGTGAACTCTGCAGACCCTCAGTCCAGCTGACACACACTCACACACACCATTGAGATGACAACATCATGACATATAAACTCCTAACAGCAGCACTGCAGACCAAACCAGTGACACACATGGACATACAGCACAGAGTCTCATCTCTCTGGGTCTCAGAGCAGCAGTCTGTCTGATGTCTTCATTACATGCCTCTCAAACTCACAGCAGATGTGTTTTATTTGTAGTGAGACACAATGCTGCACATTTATACTGAGCCAAATGAGCCATGAGTATTTGTTACGTGTTTTTTAGTGTTTTAACCAAGAAAAAATCTAAATGTTTTGTATATTTAATGTAAATGGTGATTACAAGCAGCCTCTCAAAAGGATCGTATTACATATTTTTGGTGTGTGTGTGTGTGTGTGTGTATATATAAAGATAGATAGATAATATTTAATAATATATAACTTAATTATATTTAATTATTGAATGAAATTATTGAAAAAAGGACTTATAAAACAATACAGGTGTACTTAGAAATAATAATAATAATAAAGCAGCGCAATTGTGCAATTTAATAATAAAAATAAAACAGTGTTCTCCATAAGAAAGTTTTACAGCTCATATAGTTTTAAAATTAAAATATATATACGCACACACACACACACACACCCATGTATAATTTTCATGGTTGTGAGAATGCTGTGTCTGTATGTAAGAGAGAAGTTGGGAGTAAAAGGTGCTTATTTGTCATGAAATTATGAAAGAAATAATGCAATGCAAATACAACAATAAATACAATGCAAAAATCCCAAGGGACATAAAAATAATCTTAATCTTATATTTGTACAAAATGAAAATCTAATTTGTTTCGAAGTGCAATATGATCAGGACACGGTTTTTGACGGATCCCGTGACGTCATCCCCGCACAGCATTATGGACATCTGAACAATCCAAATCGTAGACATATAATTACCTAGATGGTTCCCTGTCTTGTTATGTAAATTAAGCAATAAAAAATGTAAAAAAAAAAAATACCTAGACGCCTCATTGGCCGCTCGACCGCACGTCAACGTCGCCGCCATATTGGAACGGGCAACTCTCACATCAGGACAGAAGAAAACATACCAGACTCATCGACAGATTGGACACCTACAAACCGTCACACGATAATAAAAACAGATCTCGGGGTGTTATCTTTCACAGGTAAGACTCAGCTGTTCTTTCTCGATGTTTTTGGTCATTTTTAACATTATGTTAACAGCCAGTGTCAGACTATTAATAATAAATAGCTAGCGGTATCGCTAACGTAGTTAGAAGTGAGACTTCATAAGAATTTAAAGTTTTTAATGAATTTTTATTACGTTTTAACTTATATTGCCGTTTATATAATAAACTTAATGGTGTTATGAGCACAATATACAGAGTGAGCCATTTGACTGTCTAGATTAATGATGGAGCTAAATCTTCTCTCTTTAATTTCACTACCGTTACTACTTATTTACAAAGATGAAGTGGTAACACTTTAGAATACTAGTCCTTTAGTTAACATTAATTAATTCATTAACGAACATGAACAAACAATGAACGATACATTTATTACTGTATTTATTCATCTTTGTTCACGTTAGTTAATGAAAATACAGTTTTAAATTGTTAGCACAACTTTTGATTTAAATAATGCATTAGTAAATGTTGAAATTAACATCAACTAAGATTAATAAATGCTGTAGAAGGATTGTTCTCCCTTAGATCATTTTAACTAAAGTAGTTAACTAATATTAACTAATGGACCGTTATTCAAAAGTGTTACTGATTAAGTTCATCATCACTTGATTATAAGGATTTCATTGCTTTTCATAAAACTGTGAACTTATTCTATGTATTCTTTTTTCTTCCCTTTTAGTCATTTGCAAACAGGACATGGACAGCCTTAAGGAAAGCTGAGGAAAGTTTTTCTCAGAGACAAGACTATAAATCCCTAGACTAGTGTTGTGTTTGTACTAAACCCCGAGCAGCCCTGAATGAATCGACAGAATGACCAGCTCATATTCTAAAGCCATTAATCGTTTGAAAGCATTCATTTATACCAGAAAACAAGACAGAAATACTAAGGAAGAAAATCTCTGCATTTAATCATTTAATCGTTTGATTCTGATTCATTCAGACATTTCTAATAATGTTGATACAAATGCTAATACTGCACTCATGTTTATAATAAAAGATGACGTAATCATTCATAAAAAAACTTTTAAACCCAGCAAAGAAATAATGGATGTTGCATTAAGTAATTTATTTTCTCATTACATACAGTCAAGTATATTACACATCAGCAATAATCTGGGGAAGAAACAATTATTACACTCTATATTCCAGTGCTAATGTATGAACATCATGAAACCAAGACATTTGCAGGAGATGCATAATTACCTCAGATATGAATTTTTATTATCTACTCAAGATATTTATTTTTAGATTTTTATTGGTTAATTCTTAAAACGGGGGGGAAAAAATCTGCCAAAGGTGAAAACTATTGTTTTTCTTAGCCGCTGACAGATATTTGTTCTTGTTTTAAACATGAACTCATTTATATTTCAGTAAATGCTTCTCGATTTAAGGATGTTCAGATATTTGATCTGGAAAACAAGAGGAAGAGCATCATTCTCTGCAGTGAAGAAGAACACCATGACCTTCATCAAATTAAAATCTCTCGTGTTTGTGTCCGAGTGGAACGGTGGCGGGTAAAAGAAAAGAGTAAAAAAATAAACCCTGGACAAAGTTGAAAAGCTAAAATTATTAAAACTGACATTAACATAAAGGCTAAAAAAAATTAATAATCTAATTCCTAAAACCATGATGAGTCTAAAAGCTATGTGTCACTCTTGAGTAAGTGCTGTAACAGTTTATAAAGACCTTGATGTTGTTTGGACGCCAGAACCGTGTGTGTGTGTTTGTGTGTGTGTGTGTGTGTGTGTGTGTGTGTGTGTGTGTGTGTGTGTGTGTGTCCACCTGGATGTTCCCGTGTTTGGCTCCTGGGATGATCTGAATCCTCTCAAAGTCCCTCCCCAAGATGATGATGAAACAGTCAGAGTAGTACGCCTGTCCCACGAGCCCCGGACAAAACAACACACACAGTCTGACACTGATAATCACAGAGAGTTCTACAGATCATCTGAATGTAATGTTTTGCTACATTTTTATTTTTATTTTTAAATCGAGGAATCAGAGTTTTAAATGTTTTCATTTACTGTTAATAATCTCTGCTGCTGCTGTTACACTCACAGTCACGAACAGCTTGAATCATCTGCACTTTTTGAGTCAAACATTTTGGCAAAATGATTTAGCATTTTTATTTTATATTATTTCTTAACATATCAGACGATATCTGCCTTCATTTTGCATGTATCTTGTTTATTCTCGCTTATAAACTTTTTGTTGCTATTTTTGTTGTGTTGTTTTTTTTTATCCTCATTTGGACGTCTGCTAAATGAATAAATGTAAATGTAAACTTATCAAATTATGGCTTCGTTTCCTTACATGAATATCGAAATATTCAACTCAACTAAACACTTGTATGATGTAGTATTAGAATTATAATTTAATTTGGGGTCCTGAAATACCCTGAACACTGCAAAGCGGTTAAGATGACCATTGCTACAAAAATAATAATAATACTAATACTAATAATTTGAAACTCATCCTATTTTGTTTTAATTTTCCCTTACTAAATTATACAGTTACTGATGCTATGGACTGTGGGAATACTAACAGTCTATTAACAAAAATCTGTCTCTAAACCTCTTTTCTCTTTATTAAAAGTTGATCTAGACAAGTACACCATAGAATCAAATGTTTTGCAAATCGGCTGGAAAGGCCTGATCTCAAATGATTTGCAAAACGCGCTTCGAAATCCCGATCTGAATCAAATGTTTTGTGAACTCGCTTGGAAGCCCCGATCTCAAATGATTCGCGAAATGCGATTCGAAGCCCCGATCTCAAATGATTCGCGAAACGCGCTTCAGAGTCCCGATCTGAATCAAATGTTTTGCAAACTCCGAAGCCCCGATCAAATGATTCGCGAAACGCGCTTCAGAGTCCCGATCTGAATCAAATGTTTTGTGAACTCGCTCCGAAGCCCCGATCTCAAATGATTCGCGAAACGCGCTTCGGAGTCCCGATCTGAATCAAATGTTTTGTGAACTCCTCCAAAGCCCCGATCTCAAATGATTCGCGAAACGCGCTTCGGAGTCCCGATCTGAATCAAATGTTTTGTGAACTCGCTTCGATCCGATCAAATGATTTGCGAAACACGCTTCGGAGTCCAGATCTGAATCAAATGTTTGTGCACTCGCTCCGAAGCCCCGATCAAATGATTCGCGAAACGCGCTTTGGAGTCCCGATCTGAATCAAATGTTTTGCAAGTTCGATCCGAAGCCCCGATCTCAAATGATTCGCGAAACGCGATTCGGAGTCCCGATCTGAATCAAATGTTTTGTGCCTTCCAGGTTTGCGTGGAAAAGTTGCGGAGATCGTCCGAGGCGTCAAAACGGGTTTGTGATGCAGAGCAGTAAATGTCGAGATGGTGACTTATATTAAAAGCTTATCGGCAACTATAGACATTAATCAAGTATATATGTTTTATTTGTATTGTTAGATGTATCAAATGTTATACATTATACATTTAATGTAGCACATGGTAGCAGTTATGTAGTCGAGCAGGTTAGCAGTGTTTTACTGCTCTCTTTCTGGCTTAGTCACACAAAATTAACAAAGACATTTAAACTCATCCTATTTTGTTTCAAAAAAATTGTATCTAAACCTCTTTTCTCTTTATTAAAACTTGATCTAGTAGCCTACATGATTTAATCAAATGCTTTGCAAATCCGCTTGAAAGACCTGATCTGAAAATTGGTGGAGACCAAAAGTATTCAGATGCCTTTGTGTTCTAAAAAAAAAAAAAAAAACTATTTATTATTTCATATAATTTTCCCACCGACGAAAATGCTTTCCAGGTTTGCGTGGAAAAATTGCGGAGACGTTAAATCACGCGTCAAAACAGGATGTTTGTGGTGCAGAGCAGTAAACGCAGAGTAGGTGCAGGAGCACGATTATAACAGCCGTCCAGTCCCAGGTGAGTGTAATGTGTTAACTAAAACAATAGCTTATATTAAAAGCTTATCGGCAACTATACATTAATCAAATATAGTATAATATATATATTATATGTTTTATTTGTATTGTTAGATGTAACGTTATATATTTAATCTAGCACATGGTAGCAGTTATGCTAACAGTCGAGCAGGTTAGTGAAGCGGTGTTTTTACACTTTTGCCATCACCTTTTTTATACTGCTCTCTGGCTTAAGTCACACAGAATTAAAAAAGACATTTAAATTTATCAATAAAATCCACAACAATGTAGGAAATACGAGCAGTTGAACAAACATCTGTTGTACAAGCAGAATTCAGATTATTGTTTGTAGGTTATTTAACTTGAATTGATCTTCTAAGTAACTGGTATATTATTGCATAAATGTGATAGTAACTTTCCAAATTAATGAGTTGTTTTTATTAAAGTGTTACAAAATAATACATGTATTGTTGTTTGCTTTATGTTAATTAAGTGTTCTTGCTGAGGCATGGGAAAAATAAAGGAGCTGGAAAAAAGACCTGCTAGTGACATCAGCATCATCTACACACATGCTAGTGACGTCAGCATCATCTACACACCTGCTAGTGACGTCAGCATCATCTACACACCTGCTAGTGACGTCAGCATCATCTACACACCTGCTAGTGACATCAGCATCATCTACACACCTGCTAGTGACGTCAGCATCATCTACACACCTGCTAGTGACATCAGCATCATCTACACACCTGCTAGTGACGTCAGCATCATCTACACACCTGCTAGTAACATCAGCATCATCTACACACCTGCTAGTGACGTCAGCATCATCTACACACCTGCTAGTGACTTTAGCATCATCTACACACCTGCTAGTGACATCAGCATCATCTACACACCTGCTAGTGACATCATGCTCCTCTTCACCTGCTAGTAACTTGTCTGCTTTGTGATAAGCAAATTTTGCTATCTTCCAGTAAGTTTAAGCTTTTGTTACCTTCTCAGCCAGGGTTTTAACCAACATTATACATATAATCTTTCACATACTTCTCAGTGTGCTTTTTTTGCTGAATTTAATGCTTAGATTTTAGGGGGGAAATTTAAGTAAGGAATTTTTTTTATAAAAATCTAACTCTTTACTTGTACTTATGATCTGCAATATCGTTTCAGATTCTGAACACATCAGAAATCACCAACCCCTCCTGACATATCTTTCCAGTTTGGGGTAGGTATGTGGCAACAATATAATATAAATAACAATAAAATCTAATTAATTGAAGCATGACTTATTGGGGTAGCTGTTTTTTCTTGTAATAGAACACTATAGAACTACATTCACTATAGAACAGGAACATCATTTGTTGGTAAATTTTTCATGCCTATTTTCTTCCTAGCAAAAAATTAATGTATATCCCAAAGTAGAATTCAACAACTTTAGCTGTGATCTCTGTGATCAGCTCGTCATCTCTCCATACCCTCTCCACATGGAAGTCACCTCTTGCACTTGTCACAAGATCACACCAGGTTAACTAAGACAGTAACCATCAGCTGACCGTTGAATGCCAATTGTGTGTTTCTTTCTCAGTTTTGCATGGTCCCCAATAAACTCAACGTGGGATGCCTCTCTGATTTCTTTCACATCAGGGCACTTAACCTCTACCAGGCCACAGAGAGGTTCTTAATTTGGGTCCACAACTTTGCCATCTGCACCAAGGTGTGGAGCATCAGGGTGGATGATGAGACCAGATGGAAGAACGTTAACGTCAAAGTTCTCCTCATAGCGGTGAAGAACCTCTGGCTCAAGTTTTAATTCTCTAGAGACCCCCACAGATGTTTACACACACTGTTTAATGCAAGATATAAATGCATTTAACCTGCAATTACAAATGCATAATGTTTTAATCCCAAAATGTTGAATACTGATATTTGCATTGATAAAAGAAAGTGCTTTAAGAGGTGAAATTAAAAACACCAAAATATCCACAATCATGAATTGTAACATATCACTTCCTTTAATGTTTTTACTATACAGTTGATATGGAATTTGAAAAAAAAGTATTACATGTTTATATGAAATGCTTATACAAAATAAATATGTAGTTAACATTAAAGTATATCTACATTTCTTGCTCTCATACATGGTCATATAAAAATTTGCCGTACTTAAGTGGTAGATTTCTGCCATTTACTGGATAACATTTAAAATTACAATTTTAAACAAAAGCATGAGCATTCTGAGTGATTTTATTACACTAATATACAATCAGACATCCCAATTTCTGTTTTGGTAAAGTCATTAAGTGTTATGTCATTTAGATGAATTAGAATTTAATTTAGGGTCCTGAAATACCCTGAACACTGCACAGAGGTTAAGATGACCATTGCCACATAAATAAAATAAAAATTGAAACTCATCCTATTTTTTTTTTATTTTTTTTTAATTTTCCCTTACTAAATTATACAGTTATGCTATGGACTGTGGGAATACTACAGGCTATTAACAAAAATTTGTCTCTAAACCTCTTTTCTCTTTATTAAAACTTGATCTAGTAGCCTACATGATAGAATCAAATGCTTTGCAAATCAGCTCGAAAGCCCCGATCTCAAATGATTCGCGAAACGCGATTCGGAGTCCCGATCTGAATCAAATGTTTTGCAAACTCGCTCCGAAGCCCCGATCTCAAATGATTCGCGAAACGCGATTCGGAGTCCCGATCTGAATTAAATGTTTTGTGAACTCGCTCCGAAGCCCCGATCAAATGATTCACGAAACGCGCTTGTCCCAGTCTGAATCAAATGTTTTGTGAACTCGCTCCGAAGCCCCGATCTCAAATGATTCACGAAACGCGATTCGGAGTCCCGATCTGAATCAAATGATTTGTTCCAGGTTTGCGTGGAAAAGTAGCGGAGATGTTAAATCACGCGTCAAAACGGGATGTTTGTGGTGCAGAGCATTAAAGGTCGAGATGGTGACTTATATTAAAAACAATTAACTTATATTAAAAGCTTTTCGATAACTATAGACATTAATCAAGCTAGTAACGCTTTTATGAGTTATGGTCTATACAAACACAGAGTAAAACAGAAAGTAATTTTAAACATTATTTAGATTGAGGCAGACCAGCACACACTGAATATTGTATAATCTAAATATTGGAAATAGGAAAAGTTGCTGCTTAAGTTTTTATAATAGCAATTTGCATATATTCCAGAATGTTATGAAGAGTGATCAGATGAATTACATAGTCCTTCTTTGCCATGAAAATTAACTTAAACCCAAAAAAACCTTTCCACTGCATTTCATTGCTGTCATTAAAGGACCTACTTAGATCATTTCAGTAATTGTCTTGTTAACACAGGTGAGAATGTTGACGAGCACACGGCTGGAGATCATTATGTCTGACTGATTGGGTTAGAATGGCAGACTTGACATGTTAAAAGGAGGGTGATGCTTGAAATCATTGAGAGCATGCCCAGTCGAATTGCAGAGGTCCTGAAAAAGAAGGTTCAACACTGTAAATACTGACTCTTTGGATAAATGTCACGTAATTGGCGATAAAAGCCTTTGAAACGTATGAAGTGCTTGTAATTATATTTCAGTACATCACAGAAACAACTGAAACAAAGATCTAAAAGCAGTTTAGCAGCAAACTTTTTGAAAACTAATATTTATGTAATTCTCAAAACTTTTGGCCATGACTGTATATCACAAGGATTTCTGAAATAAATAACAAAACACCTGAATAATATATTCAGAAAAACTAGTGGCTTCTGCATCATAAAAGCTGTTGTGTTGAGCCCTTAAAAATGTTCCTTTTACAGCTTAAGTATGAAAACTATCAACAATGGACAACATAACACGAAACATTTTGAAATAAATAAATGAAAGCAATCTGAATTATTCAGAATCAATTTCGAGAAACATACATAAATACATATAAATATGTATATGTACATTTACATTACATTTATTCATTTAGCAGACGCTTTTATCCAAAGCGACTTACAGATGAAGACAGTGGAAGCAATCAAAAACAACAAGAGCAATGATATATAAGTGCTATAACAAGTCTCAGTTAGGTTAACACAGTACACGTAGCATGGAATTTTAAATAATATAATAAATAAAAAGAAAACGGATAGAATAAAAAATTAAAAGAATAGAGCAAGCTAGTTAGAGGTCTTTACACATACACACATACATATACAATTGCATAATAAATGAAAAGAAAATAGAATACAAAAAGATTAGAAAGCTAGTTAGATTTCTTAAAGAATAGAATTAGAATAGTGAGTGTTAAAGTTAGAGGGTCAAATAAAGATGGAATATGTACACGTATGTATAAAAATGCTGTTTAAAAATCAAATCTATGTTATCATGCTGGTTGGCTGTTATCAGGACCTGACTGAAAGCCGGCGACTCCACAGTAGAGACAGGCTGCACGTTTTCAAAAAATTTTCACCTGTATGAGAAAAACATACAGAGAATCACTTAAGACACTTTGCTGTAGACCCATTCCACATAATAATATTCATTAAAACTGTATGTTAACACGTAGGAGCTTGCTGCATGAATCCATGATTAGGCTACAGTTTACAAATCCATGGGAACGGATTGCGAGAGTGTGCGCGCAGATTATGAATTTAAAAATGTTGGGATTGAACACAGAGAAAGCAATAAAACAACTAAATATCATGTAATGTACAATCAAATTACATTACATGAATATGTCACAGTTATACTAAATTAACAGATTTGTAAACCGAAAAAAAATCAACGAAATCAACAAGTGAGACAAATGTGAGCTTTCAATTAATCATTTTCCAAACCTAACTAAGTTTTTTTTTAACTGCACGTAGATCACAAACCTTTGAAATCGGTTGATAAATGTGAAGGTTATAGTGTTTTTGTTCAGTAAAAACCGCAGCTCCCCCGTTTACTTTCATTTATTTAAAGGCAGTCTTGCCCTCACTAACATGGCGGACGCGTTGACGTATCGCGGCAACGGCTTAAAGCAGCCAATGAGGCGTCTAGGTATTTATATGTCTATGATCCAAATGACATTATTAAATTATTAAATCAGTGATGTTCATTCTCCTGTCTTCTTTATCAGAAGTGGGGAATATTCGGTTTTTTTTATTCAGTGTCCTTCCATGTGTTTTAAAAGGTTTTGTTCACCCAAAAATAGTTTTAAAACACAAGCTTATGTTCATTATTGGGTGAACTAACCCTTTTAACTCAAGGTCACCGTTGCGTCACACCGATGACGTCACGACGTTTTTTTTTTTTTTTTTTTTACCTTTGCTTAAACAGCAGAAAAAAATCGGACGGCGCCGTAACCGATATCACGCGCCAGCAGGCGGCGACCGAAACACCGACTTTTTCCCGTAGTGTCCTGCTTTTTCATCCCTCATTTCCTCCAAACGCACACGAACGCGAGTACCACCGGCGATTTTAACTATTATCACACCGTCACCGTAGGAGGAACATCACATGAAGCCATAATAAACGGAGAAACGGGACAAAACTGCAGGATCCGGTATGTAGCACAGTTACGCTCTTATTTCTTTGACTAGCCTTTGTGTGTCATATTAATACTGACATTTGTTTAGATGGAAGCTTATACAATAGAATCATTATGATCTAAACGGTCTCCGTGTTAAAGATTATGTCAGTCCGCAGAATAAACGGAAATAACGGTAACGTTAACAGTGGTTTCATACAATGAATGCGATGCGACGGATCGTTTCTCTTTATGTGGCAAAACACGATTCCCCATCGCGAGAAGGCGTCTGAAATCAAACATGACTGATCAAACTGGCAAACGGTAACGTTATTTAGGACAGAAGCGAGAAAGAGCGTCTTTGACAGCTTCGTTCATTCTAACGGTCGCGTTCCGCGCGCTAACATCTGTTTCGCGTAATACAGCGGCGCGCGTTTCGTCTGCGCGTTACTGTACCGTCCGTCCGTTATCCCCTCGGGATTAACCGGCCGCGGAATCCGCCCCAGGGCCTTTAAAGACGGACGTTATGTCTGTGTGGATCTGCAGCGGATCATCAGCAGCAACATCAGGGCACCGCGGCGCGCGCGTTCTCGATGCGCCGTGCGCGCTCTCGAGCCTCTCGGGATTCTCTGCAGCAGGATTATGCCATCAGACCCAATCAGCGACCTCGTTCACATACTGCACATATTTCTTCTCACTTTTACATATTCTAGCAGGTTTCCCCCCCATGATAAAGCAATTGCGTCCTTGGACTAAAAGCAAACAACCTTTTACAGAAAAAAGTGCTACAGAATCATGGTATTTTGGACATGTTACCCTGAAATACCATTTAAATACCATAATACATGAATTTTAGGACCCTGGTGTATTTCAAAATAGCATTTTGAACACCATAGCAAGGTAATACCATGTAAATAAGTACCATGTAATTGCCATGACATTGCATTATTACAATAAGCATATACCGTGGGATTTAAATGCTATATTCTGCTTAAAAGAATATAGTGGTACTGATATTCCACCATGTTTTAAAAGGACTGTGGACCTGTGTGTGTGTGTGTGTGTATGCATGTATATATTACCATGAACTTTTTTTTATTTTATGAAACTGATGCATTTAATTGAATTCATTTATTCGACTGTTCATTTCTATAAACCTATTCCTCTTTATAAACCTATTCCAGAAGCCATGCATGGAACAAAATGTAATTAAAATGCATGAAAATTGATCATGGTTTCCACAGAAATAAGAAGCAGCACAACTGCTTTCAACAGTGATAACAATAAGAAATATTTCTTGAGGAGAAAATAAAATGATTTAATCAAAACTGTAAACAGCATCAAAAACAATAATATTCCAAATAATATTAATTCGCACAATATTGTTCCCATCTCTCAGATTCAGTCCTAAACAATATAACTTCTGAAAGTCAAATGATGTACATATGAGTTTAATAAAAACCTTACAAATGAATCATTAAGATCCCTGTAATAACTAACAATAGTCTTTATGTTATTAATATTTGTCCGCTCCTGATGCTTCTCGGTATCACTGTTATATTTGCTCACTGGGATGCTGAGACCAGCTAAATGCAGTAAATGATTGTTCAATGCCACTCTCTGTCAAGTGTGGTAATCTCTCAACATTGATAATAATCAGAAATGTTTCTTGAGCAGCAAATCAGTATATGATTTCTGAAGATCATGTGACACTGAAGACTGGAGGAATGATGCTGAAAATACAGCGCTACATCACTGAAATAAATTAAATTGTAAAATATATTCTAATAGAAAACAGTTATATTAGACTGTAATAATGTCACATTATTACAGTTTTTACTGTACCTTTGATTTAAAAAAAATGCATCCTCATTGAGCAGAAGATACTTATTTCAGAAACATTAAAAATTCTTAACAACCTGAAACTTTTGAACAGTAGTGTATTTTTTTTTTTTAATCGAATAGTGTATTTTTATGACTTTAGGAGGTTCAGAATAGTGTTTCTTAGAGCTTGATGCTGTAGATCATTATTATTCTTTGGACAAGAACTATTCTTCTAAACTCATGTGAAACGACATGAGGAATAGCTCTAACGATCTTAACCCAGATGGTTGAAAGCATTGGTAGATCAGCTGAAGATCATACAGTCCAGAATGACTTGTGATTGTGAAGTTCTTGGCTTCATCAGCTGCCTGTGATCTCAGGTCGACTTCAACTACTTTCTTCACCTCCTCTTTCCCTCCCTCCATCTTCTCTCTCCTCCCACCCAGCTGTCTCCCTTTACAGCTCTCTCTTCTCTCTCTCTTTACACTCCTCCATCCTCACTGATTCTTTGCATCCCTCCATTCGGCAGCACAACAACATGTTAATGGATGTATTTTATAGTTGACGTGTGCTTTTTTTTTTTTGCTAAAGAAAAGTACCAGTAAAATCCCAAAAAGTTATTATAATTTTTTTATTTTTTTTGAGGGGGGGGGCAGTATTATAGTAATACAATGAAAGTTTTACTACACAAAAACACCCCAAAAAGTCCAAGAAATAACCACAAATTGTTTATTTTTTTATGTGTAGTAAAATTAATGTTTGGGTCTATTCTGCTCATCAAAGCTGCATTTATTTGATCAAAAATACAGTGAAAATGGTGAAATGTTAGTACAATTTCAAAATAATATATATTTTTTTTATAAATTATAAATAAATTTTTTTTTTTATTTTTATTTTTATTAATTTAAAATAATTTAATAATTTATTCCTGTGATGCAGCACTGTATTTTCAGCATCATTTCTCCAGTCTTCAGTGTCACATGATCTTCCAGAAATCATGTTAATATACTGATTCTTATTATCATCAAATGTTGAAAACAGTTGTGATGCTTCATATTTTTGTGAAAACTGCCATACATTTTCAGGATTCTTTGATGAATAGAATATTCAAAAGAACAGAATTTATTTGAAATAGAAATTTTGTAACATTTTAAATCATTTTACTGATCACTTTAACGCATCCTTGCTGAATAAAAGTGTTAGTTTCTTTAAAAAAAAAAAATCCCCAAACCTTTGAACAGTAGCGTATGTAAGACACACACACACACACACACACACACACAAACGACGGGGCTGATATCTGCAGTAAGACATGTGGAAATCTCTGGCGCTCAATCATAGGATTTCATAGCCTTTTCAGTCCATTTCCATGGAAACTATCTCATTTCTGTTGTGTAGAAATATCAGACTCGCCCTTCCTGGAGAAGCTTGCAGATCAGAGCAGCTGGTGCATGCTGGGAGCTCATTCACTGACATTATTTCCTCCTCAGTGTCAGTTTGGGTCCGTTGTGTGCTGTATGTGAGACTAGTTTCTGATTTGTAGACACTGACAGACTTCAGTCTTGTCCTTCTGTCACAAGACCAAACCACTGATAACACAAAAGCCCAGTCTCAGCTCCTTCTGTTCCTCTGTCAACTGACACTGAAAGCTGAGCAGCAAACGTCCATCACTCAGGCGTTGCTCTTTCTTTGATTCACATCTGCACATGTTTCATGTATTAAAGTTGAAGACATGCACAAAAGTATAGAGCAGTGTTATTTTACGATTATTTATATATTAATATAGCATTTCAATAATTAGCTTTTTTATATTTTAATATTTCTTTTTGTTTTGTCATTTTTATTAGTTGTTTTTAGTATTTATTTTTAGCTATAATTTATTAAATCTATTATTTGTAATTATTTGTACAACTTTTTTTTAAAGATTTTATCTAGTATTAAAATTTTATTTCGATAATTTTTAAATATAATATTCTATTATTTATTAATATTTTGAATGAGCTGCTAAAAATAATTTTAATCTTCATTTTACCTTATGTTTTTGTTGCATGCTTTTGCCATTTTATTAGTTTTTGTTGTTTGTTATTATTATTTAACTTTATTTTTTTTTTAAGTTTATTATTTTTAGTTTTAGTAATTTTGGTACTCAAGCTTTTTATTTAATATTTATATTTTATTCCAATTACCTAAATATATTTCTATAATATTATATCATTTATTAATATATTTGATTAGTTTAATTTTTTATTTAATTTGAGATAAAGTTTTAGTAATTTTGTAATTGACATGTTATTAAGTATATTAGCTTGATTTTATTTCAGTTTATTATTATTGTTACAGTCATTTTAATACCTCAGCTTATACTTCTGTTAGTTGCCATGTTAAATAGAATTTTTGTATATATTATATTCATATTTTATTTTATTTCTACTTTATTTCAATTACTGATTTTTTTATGTTTTAGCTTCAGTTGTATTGTCCCATAAATTGAGCAGAAATGCGGATAGCATCTCAGATCATTTGATCTTGTGGATTTAATGAGAAAAGTCTGAGGTCATGTTGAGATCTTGGACTTTAAGTTGAGACTTTGGCACAATTTGAGACATTGAGATCTTTCTCAGGAGAAACATCTGCGAAGCAGGAGATCTCAGCAAAATCTCCAAGTGATTTTTTCATTGTCTAAACAGACCTGATATTCTCTGGGATGAAGAGAAAGATGCAACAATAATAGTCCTGCTGAAAGAAAGCACCTTGAGATCTCACGCTGGGTCTGAGTAAAGAGAGAAAGAGGAAACAGACAGAGAAAGAGCAGAACTGAAGGTAGATGAGTTCAGTCCAGTCAGCAGAAACCAGGAAACGCATGAGTGGAGAGCAGGACGAAGAGAGGGAGGGGCCAGAGCGAGAGAGACGTGCTGATTGGCTGATCGGAGAGGAGGAACGAGGGAGACAATCAGAACGTCTTTAAGTCGTTGAACTTAAAACACACACACACACACACACACACGTTCCTCTCGGACTCCTCCTGACCTTCTGCCTGTTTATCACCAAGATCACATGACCATCAAAGCTGCTCATAAACACTTCAATATGAAGATAGACAATGCTTTGGGTTGCTGGTCATGTGTTTCGTGGCTTAATTCTTGTAAAGTTTCAACAGCAACAAGTGCTTTCACCAAAGAGACAAAACATTGTCATTATTTATCACTTTAATGATCATTTGGATAACATACTGTATCTCTATTGTATATATATATATAAACCTATTTCAGTTAGTTGTCAAAAATGTGTTGTTTTTTCTAATTATTTGTATTTAGTAATATTATTAATAACAGTATTAATAATATTTTACGGTTTTTTGTATTCATATTATTTATATAGAGCATAAAATATATGTTGAAAAACAAATATCAGAGGCATGGCAGTGTTATTTTAGCATTATTTATACAGTTTTACAGTGTTTAATAATAGTTTGAGTTTATATAATAATTATAATAATATTTTGAATGTTATTTTTATTTTCCAGATTTTCTAGCTCTATTTTTTATTTGCGTTTTAGTTTTAGTTATCTTAGTACTTCAACTTACTTCAACAACTTCAGCTAGTAATTATTGTTATTGTTGTGTTTATTATTATATTATTATTAAGTTAGTTGTATTTCTAAGGCATTTCTTATTTTAATTAGTTTTTTTTCCTGTTTTTCATATATATATATATATATATATATATATATATATATATATATATGTTAATAATAATAATTATTACAGTATTTTTTATTATCTCAATAATTAATAATTTAGTGATAATTCTAAAATGTTTAATAATAATAATAATAATAATAATAATTGAATCTTATTTCAGTTATATGTTAGCTTTTCCAGTTTTTCATTAGTTTTAAATCATTTCTCTCTTAATCCATTTTTCTGTTCTTTTTGTAAACAGTATCATAATCATAATCTTTCAAAATTGCTCTGAAATGACGTTTTTTTAATACGCTTGGCCTTATTTTTCCACCTCTTCTGGTTTGAAGATCATTTATTATCATTCGGTTAATTCCCAAATGATGAACTCAAGTTCTGCCCTGCGTTTCGTGTTTCAGTCAGAAATGATATATAACAAAAGTAAATATAGAGTTGACAGCAATATTACAGAAAACAACTTATCTGTGAGACATTCATGTTAGGAACTATTTCAAACCTACCGTGCATCCGGCAACATGTGATCGGAATAAACATAAGAGATGGAGAGATGAGGCGAGAGGAGGAAGGAAGGGAAAGAGTGAGTCCAGTGTGAGGAATTTCTAGAGTCAGTGAGAGATGACACCTTTACCAGAAACACACTATGTCCTCTCTCTCTCTGTGTGTGTGTGTGTGTGTGTGTGTGTGTCTTTCAGAGATCTGCCAGAGGACGGTGAATGGACTGAGATCACAAAACCAGAAAATCTGCAAAGACGTGCACTCTGACGCCTTACACACACACACACACACACACACTGAGGACGCACAGGGAGCCAGATAAATGGCTGACAAACAGATCAGGTGAGTTTGGACTTGGTGTTGAACTCTTCTGACCCCAGAACACTTTAGCAACAGCGTCCTGAAGCCCTAGCGGCATCTCTTTTATAACTGGTCTCCTCTCATGCGTCGCTCCAGTTTGCCTGGCAAGCTAATAAACGGCGGTCTGGCGGGACTGATCGGCGTTACCTGCGTGTTTCCCATCGATCTGGCCAAAACCCGTCTCCAGAACCAGCAGAATGGTTCGCGCCTCTACACCAGCATGTGAGTGCTCAAACAGACGAGTCGAGTGTGTTCACTAGCTCCACATCTAATCACATTACACACTGTGCTCTGCAGGTCCGACTGCCTCGTCAAGACCATCCGGTCAGAAGGATACTTTGGCATGTACAGAGGTCTGTCAAACTTAGACGAGTTAACTGTGAGCTGAGAGATGATTATTTCCTGTGAAGACTGAGAATGTCTGCTCTTCTCTCTCTCAGGTGCGGCGGTCAACTTAACTCTCGTCACGCCAGAGAAAGCCATCAAGCTTGCAGCAAATGATTTCTTCAGATTTCACCTCTCTAAGGACGGGTGAGACACAAACACACACACACACACACACACGTGCACGCACACACACACACACACACACACACACACACATACACACACACACACACATCGTCTGGCCTGACACACTGCTTGGGTTCATTCCCAGCCTTCAACATGTCCACAAACATTTATAATATTATGTTTTTCATCTAGTAATACACATTTAATACACATAGAACATAATAAAATAACATGCTAATAAAATTGTATTGGTATGTTTTATGTATCATTTTATTTATGTTGTTATTATTTTATCAATATTTAAATGAAAATAGTTATTATAAATTATAGTTATGATATAATATTTATTTCTATATGCATTATATTATAGTATTATATTATACTTATTATATATAGAACATATTTTGTTAAATTCTATATATTTTTGCCCTTTCGTGCACACACACACGTATATTTATTTATACTTTATTTTTTATTAATTTATTTTGTACTCTATAATTATATTGAATTGTATATATATATATATATATATATATATGCACACACACACATGTTTATTTATTTATTTGATAAATACACACAGACATATGTCCTCTTACACACACACACACTGCTGTTATCGTCTTCTCCAGCCACAGTAGTGACACACTGACACTATCAAACATCTCAATCAGTTCAGCACACAGCATCACGTTACCAGACCCACATTCATATTCAATGAGGGTGGAAGCACACAGACAATACCCACAATGCCTTGCCTGCCGCCGTTTTCCATGGCAACCAGAAATAGCAGCGGTGAGTTATTGACCGCCGAGTCCAAGTGTGAGTTATTGAGGACCCTGGGTGTGTGTGCTGATGATGAGAGCGGCGCTCACACACACTGATGACCCTTCACCTCTCGTTCCCTCAGGCAGAAGCTCACTCTGGTGCGAGAGATGCTGGCCGGCTGCGGCGCGGGGACCTGTCAGGTCAGTCTCATTCAGCAGCAGGCAGATCATTGTGTCTGTAACGGCCTCAGAGACAAAACACTGATGCATTAAGGGTACAAGCACACTCCCATCAAACGTTCACCTCACACAGGCTTTGTTGAGCACAGGATCTGCTCATTAAACTGGAGCTGAGGGGTTTTCATGCCGGTCGATTCGTTAATGTGCATGTTCTTCCACAATACCATCCTAAAATACCACATTTATACAGAAGTCATCTGCAGGAACCATCACAGGTTCCTTGGATTAATGACGCAGATTCACAGATTTTGAGATGTTGCATTAAAATATGTTGGATGAAAAGCCAAAGATATGAAAAAAATAAAAAACACATATACTTGCTTTATTTACTAATATCTTGAATTAGCTTTTTTTTAAGCTTCAGTTCATTTTACTTATCTTTTATTCATTTTATCTTGTGATTTTGTCAGTTTTATTAGTTTTATTTTATATATTTCTATTTAGTTGTCATTTATCTTTATGCAGTTTTAGTAACTTAGTACTTCATCTTAAACTTATGTTAGGTAATTGCCAATTTTCTTTTAATATATTTATGTATGATCTTTATTTCATCACATATATGCATATATTAAAGCAATATAAAAAATTTGTAAAGTTTTAGTAATAATACTTCATCTTAAACATTTTTAATGTAATGTATTTATATTTTATTATTTTATCTTTCTATTCTATATGTATAGAATTTTATTTTATATATACATACATACATATACTGTATATATATATATATATATATATATATATATATATATAGAGAGAGAGAGAGAGAGAGAATATAAAATATTATAATATAATATATATATTTTTATATCTTCTATATAAATGTGTATTTATGCAATTTAAGTTACACTTATAATCAATATTTATAAAAAAAATTATTTATTTGATGCATGTTTCTAAATAATTTGTTATGATTAATTTAATTATATATATATATATATATATATATATATATATATATATATATATATATATATATATATAAATGAAAATAAAAAACATACAATTTAAAAGTGAAATTATTAGAAAAATACATTACTAAATAAATAAATGAAATAAATTAAAACGAATTGAACGCAGAATTTATTTTAACATCTCAAGTACTCTAATTTAACATTTCGTTGAGGTAACATCATGTAATGCTCAGAAGTTGTGTAAATATATATTAATTATTGATCATAAAATCAATCAGCACACTATATTTATAAATAAAACCATTTTATTTCAGATGTCAAAAGAAAATAAAGTGGCCGGAGTAACACAACGACTAAATGCTCATCTGCAATACGTCTCTGGGAAGTTTCATTTGAGATCTATTAGATGTCTTTAAGATGTTTAAGATGTAAAACTGACATCTTATAGACGTCTGTGAGATGTTTGTACACAGCAAGAGCTTTCCACATGTTTAACATCAGTGTAAAATTACAAAACGAGTGTCTGAACTATCAGTTTAAACATCTGAAAACAGCTTTAGGCATCAATCCTCGTCATAGTTTATTTAAACACGCGTGTGGCCCTTTAAATGAGCTTGTTCTGGTTTTTCATTGGTTCTGAGGTTTCCTCTAACCATGTTTGTGTTGTGTTGCAGGTCATCGTCACAACACCGATGGAGATGCTAAAGATTCAGCTGCAAGATGCAGGAAGAGTCGGTAAGAATCTAGACTAGAAGAGGAAGGAATGAAGGGAGGTGAAGTGAGAAATCAAGACACAGGACAGAGAAGAGAGAGGAAGCACTGACACCTTGTGGTCACATCTCTCTCTGCATTACTGTCGGATCTGGCATTTCTGTACATTGAGCAGTTTATTTATTTGTGTACCACTTATACATATAGTAGTCTTGGAAAAGTTAAATGTTGTTATAAAACATTATGTCTGTTGTTGTAAAAAGGTATTGTCTGCAATAATAGATCAATGTATTATTCAGGATGGCTATGTATTTAATATTATTATTATTTTATTTTTTTAATACAGAATATTAAAAAAATTACATTTTAAATAGATAATAATTTTAAATATGGAAATATTTTTTCAATATTATTATTTTTTAAATACTGAATATTAAGTCATTTTTCAGCAATACTAAATATTACTGAAAAACTTAATATTTTTTATTTAGTATACTAAATATTATATATATATTTTTTTATTTTTAGATTTGTTTTTATATGAAATATTTTGTTTTCTTTTTTAAATAGTTAATATTAAGTCATTGTCATTCAGCGGAACTGAATTTTTCATTGAAAAAAAACCCTGAATATTTATTTAGTACATAAATATTATATTATTTCAGTATTCGTTTTTTACTTAAAATATATTACATATAAAGATAACAAATAATGCATATTGAATATAATAATTTTTTATTTTAGTATTTTTTTTATTTCTTTTAAATACAGCATGTTACATATTAAATGTTTTCAATTAAAAAAAAATTAAATACTGAATATTAAGTAATAGTCAAGATTATAGAATTTTTAAGGTGACTATTATTTATTCAGTATAAATATTATAAATTTTTTAATGTTATTATTTTTAAACATTGTATATTAAGTCGTTGTCAGTGGTACTGAGTAATTAATATGCAAAACAACTAAAAACATTGTCTTTATAATTTGTGTTCAACTTAAAATGTATTAGATATAAATATAACAAATAATGCATATTAAATATATTTTTAATTTTAGTTTTTTTTTTTTATTTCTTTTCGATACCACGTTACATATTCAATATGTTTTCAATTAAAAAAATTAAATACTGAATATTAAGTAACTGTCAACAGTACTGAATTTTTTTTTTAAGGTGAATATTATTTATTCAGTATAAATATTAAACAGGTTTTTTAATGTTATTGTTTTAAATATTGAATGTTAAGTCATTGTCAGTGGTACTGAGTAATTAATATGCAAAAAAAAACAAAAAAAAAACATTGTTATTCTACATAAGGGTCTACTGAAGTTTACTCATGTTAAAATCTGCCATATAGATGCTTACAAAAAAAGTTGTTAAGAGTAGAATACTTAAGTGTGACGCAGATTAGGCTCTATCAGTATAGTTGAAGTGTGAGGGCTCGTTTATGACTGACACTGTAATGTGCTGTGTGTGTGTGTGTGTGTGTGTGTGTGTGTGTGTGTGTGTGTGTGTGTGTGTGTGTGTGTAGCGGCTCAGAGGAAGCTCATGCCGCAGTCTGTGACCCCCGAGGGCCCCGTGGAGCTGAAGTCCCCCACAGCTGTGCAACTCACCAGACAGTTACTGAAGGAAAAGGGCATCGCGGGTCTTTACAAGGGTCTGGGAGCCACGCTGCTGAGGTTGGGGAAATAACACCAGAGTCTTCAGAGCGCAGACTCTCAGAGAATCTCAGCCTCGTGTTTTCTCTCCCTTCAGGGACGTCCCCTTCTCTATCATTTATTTCCCTCTGTTTGCTAATCTGAATGATCTGGGGAAGAGAGGAGCCGAGGGTCCCGCTCCCTTCTACGTCTCCTTCACATCGGGCTGCATCGCGGGCAGCACAGCCGCCGTCGCCGTCAACCCTGTAGACGGTGGGTTTCTCTTTAAACATCTCTGCTGTTCTAGTGAACGCATTTTAAAGCATCCTAGAAATACTCCTGATGCAAATGCTCTACCACAAAATTAGCTTCGGTCTAATTTTGCAGGAAAGACAATCTAAACATGAAGAGAAATGTCAAATACAATATTAATCAGTGAGTAAAATATAAATTAAAAAAAGTTAAATTAATATTAATTAATCTAATTATAATCAATTCTTATCTAATTAAACCTTTTCAACATTCATTTTTTCTTCGATTAAAAAACTAAATGTTTAGTATGGAATGCTTTTTCTGATTTTTATTGATTTGTATTTATTTTAAACAATACTAAATATTACATGTTGATTAATTTTGTCTATTTTTGTTACTGAAAATGAATGATTAATCTGTTTTCATTTTGTATTTTTAAAATAAGTAAAATAGAAAATCGAATAGAAAGCTGAATAATAAATATTGAATATTTTTTTTATTTCTTCAGTTTTTAAAGTACAACATTTTATTTTTTTGTCTACTTTAAAATATTGAATATTAAATATTATATATTTTTCAGTATTTGTTTTGTCCATCATTTATTAATAAATATAAAATATTTTTCAATATTTAAATTTTCCATTTTTAGAATACTGAATATTATATTTTGTTTATTAATTACTGAATATTAAATGTTTTTTTAAATGTTTAATATTAAATATTGAATGTATTTTTTCAGTATTATATTTTATATATATTTAAATGCTAAATGTAAAATATTAAATATTTTTCCAGTTTCTTTCTTCAGTTTTTAAAGTATAAAATTTTATTTTTTGTCTACCTTTATTATTGAATATTAAATATGAGACATTTTTCAGTATTTGTTTTGTCTATCATTTATTAATAAATCTGAAAAAAAATATATATTTAATTTCTCCATTTTTAAAATATCTAACATTATATTTAGTTTATTTATTACTGAATATTACATTTTTATGTTTAATATGAAGCAATGAACACAATTTTTTCAATAATATTTTTTCTATATTTAAATGCTGAATGTGAAATATTGAATATTTCCATTCCATCCTAATGCAAACTCTGTTCCAAACAATAGCCCTTGATTAGCGTCTCTGCTCACGTTTCCTCTCTGTCAGTTTGCTGAGGAGGCAGTATGCAGTGAAGCAGCTCGCTAGCGTTAGCAACAGAGCCTGTACGTTAGCAAAAACTGTTGTGCAATGCAAAAAGCACCATCTGTGCGGTTTGATAACCGGCTGGTGTGTGTTTCAGTGATAAAGACCAGGCTCCAGACGATAACACGGGGGACTCAAGAGGACACTTACAGCGGGGTGACCGACTGCATCAGGTCATTTCCTTTTGTTGACCTTATTTCTTTAAAACAACCTAAGACTGGAGCTATAACACATTTTTGATCATTATTCGTGTGATCACAGGAAGATATTACGCCATGAAGGTCCCGCTGCTTTCCTGAAGGGGGCGTACTGTCGGGCTCTCGTCATCGCGCCGCTCTTCGGCATCGCTCAGGTGGTCTACTTCTTCGGCGTAGGCGAATACATCCTGAGCTATCTGCCCAAGCGGAACAACTAGCCACCCTTCCCATCATGCATTGCACCAGTCCCGGCCCCCTCTCACAGGTCGTCATTACTGAACGATCCAAGCGTAACGTGGAGCAGTCGGACTGATCTGAATCGTTTGTAGTCGTGCCGTTTTCGTGTGTTTCGTCTCTTGTTAATCATGTACTGAAATATCAAGCCAACATGAAGCTCTTTTTAATTGTTAGTTTCCTGGAACATGAGGACACATCATGTCGATTAGTTTGCCCTTTATAGTAGCTGTTCCCGTCTTTCTTACGACCAGCTCTGACTGCTTTCCCTCTGGGCTCAGAATGACTTTGAGGAAAAGTGATAAGGCTAAAGCAAAGTAAAGTCAAATCCGGGGCATTAAAACTTCTGTGAAGATCCCAGACTTTGGGAGATAATCATTATAGATTATGAGATTCATTTGCATGGTCACAACACAAAGAAAATAATGGAAATAATTTATTTTTGGCATATCTGACTGATCTGTTCTGCTGTTTGTGGCCTGAACAGCTAAATTAGCATTAAATATGATCTTAAACCTAACTCAAACTACATTTGTAGGTGGTTTGAAGCTTAATGAATATATTTTGGGTATGCCAAGAAGTTTGTTCCTCATTTAGGATGAGATGCGCATGTGTTAACTAAATTAAAATTTGAAATTTTTATTCCATTATTTTGAAATTATAAAATATATTTAAAAAAATGAAAATAGCACATACAAAAAAATGACCAAAATAAACTAAAATAAGTATATTATAAAAAACTAATTAAAAATAATAATAATACAAACTATAAAAGTATGAGAAATGTTGCTTTGGGAACTAACTGAAATAAGTTTAAGTACTAAAATGATTAAATAAAAATAAATGAAAACTATTTGGAATTATTGAAAAAATAAACAAAAACGAAAATGAAACCAAAAGGAGTTTTATAAAAATAACAACTAATTCCAAATATTAATAAAAAGTATAATAGTCTATAAATAATTCTAATATATAATAACACTGGTCCTCTCTTGCATATTAATTCAAATCAATAGTGACTGGGCGGACATCATGTGACCTAATTAATATTCATGAGCAGTGCTGATGAGTTTTATTTGATGAGTTTAGCTACTTACAGATTTCCGGCTACAAACAAACCCTTAATGAAAGTTTGTTGGTTCATATCAGTCAGATCAGATCTGAGAAAGAATACTAATAAACTAAATCAACAGAAAAAGTGATCTACATATGGACTGTAAGACGTGCCCTGTGAACCTATAATGGGTGGAGCTAATAATCATGAATATTAATGCATCTGGATGCTTTCCCATGGTGTACCGTTGCCCTGCAGTGCATCATGGGAGATTTTATTAATCATTCCTGTTCGTTCGAGAAACCGAAAAGCACAGACTTTGAATGGAAGTCATATTTATTCCTAATTCTGATGATATAGATGTAAACACACTTATAGTATATCTCACTAATACTATATATTTCTATGGACGGTTGTATCAGTGTCTGATTGTTTATGAGTACTGTACATATGCAGAGGATATTATGATACTAGATTATGTTTTAGTTTTATATACGATGGCTTATTTGCACACCTCCCCGTTCCTTCTCTTTATGTTAATAAGTTGAGCCGGACCTGTGATGCATCAGTGTTGGATTCGTGAGCCGAACCGAACAAACCGTTCTCGTTTACTTCACGCTGTCTGTTTTTATTTCTCGGAGATGCGTTCAGATTTGTCAGGCAGAAAGAATAGTGCTGATAGATCAGCTCTGCATATATGTGCAATGTCTTTCATACTGCCAAACGATTCCTGACCAAATCCCTGCCTGGAATACCTCTGTGTCCTTCCCAGTTCATGCATTAGTACACGTCCGGTTTATATCGTCCTGCACTTGAATATACACTACCCTTCAAAAGATTGGGGATTTTTTTAAACACTTTTGCATTAAATTGATCAAAAGTGACAGAGAAGATGTTTATAATGTTACAAAAGATTTCTGTTTCAGTGCTGTTCCTTTGAACTTTCAAAGAATATTGAAGCAGACAATCTTGAAAAAAAAAAAAAAAACATCTATCACAGATTTCAGAAAAATATTAAGCAGCACAACTGTTATCAACCGTGACAATAATTTTGTCACAAAACAAAACTGCTATTTTGAACTTTAAAAGAATCCTGAAAAAAAATGCATGTTCCACAAAAATATTGATAATAATACAAAATGTTTTTTTTTTTTTGTGTGCAGTAAAACAGCACAAAACATGTGACACTGAAGACTGGAGTAATGATGCTGAAAATACAGCTTTGATCGCAGAAATAAATTACATTTAAAAAAACATAAAAACAGAAAACTGTTATTTTAAATAGTAATAATATTTCACTATTTTTACCGTATTTATAATCAAACAAATGCTGTTTTTGTGCACATAAGATCATTTTTTCTAAATATTACAAAATCTTACCAGCCCCAGTCTTCTGAACAGCAGTGTTCTGTAACATGTCACTAATGAATATGACAATGACTCTAAAGATTAATGATCTTGAGGTTTACCTTGAGGGTTTATGGTGCTCTCTATCAAGTAAACATCTCTAGTCTCAGTGACAATGAACTTTATGCCATTTGAAACTGTTCAGATGCTCTTATTTATTGTTTAGAGGTCATAGGTCAGATTTATCGAGGTCAGCGTGTGCACAACCCATCTGATCGGTTACTTCACGCACCGTTAATTCTTTAAATGAGTGCAAATGGTATTAAAACAGAAGTATGTTTCATGCCTAATATGAATCTGACCTTAATGATCTTGTTTTTGCTCACATTTTTTTCCTAAACATTCCAAAAAAACGAACATATCTTGTTATCACCTCTGTTATTTTCTGTTGTTTTGGGTTCCTCTGTTTTGCCTCGTGTTTTCTCAGCTGTGAACTCACAGTGTTTGTGAACGCTGGTGTATTGTGTGTGTGTGTGTGTGTGTGTGAGGGGTCAATCGTGCGCACAGGTGGTGTGTTTCTTTCTCGTCGTTTATCAACACTAAAGTGTGTTATTCACTTTCTCTCTCCTTTTCACCATCTGTCCTTCTTCCTCAACGCTGTACTTGAAGGAATTAGACAGCAGGTGGCAAAAAAATAAATAAAAACACAAACGCCAAAAATAGCATTGATGATTTATAATCCAAGCACAAACACAGATCTGGCACAAGCGCAATATTCAGACATGGCCCTCTGATATCATACAATATTCAGTATACTAGACTATAATATTATAAGCAACGTATCGCCTGTTTGTTTCCACAAACCAGAGAATGTATCTTTGAATTGTATAATCGATGTAAATTGATAGTATTCAGTCTTATTTAGTAGTAAATTAGATGTTAGATATTTGTGAGTTCACCAAATATATATATAAGGACCAGCACATATTTATGCAATAATTAAGAAATAATTAACAGTTGAGTCTCATGAAAATATGCTCTGGTCATATTTCACCCCTTTAAAAAATTATAACAAATAATTTGAACGTATGAAGAAAGTTACAATTTTAGGAACCTTACTGCTTTTTCATTTTAACATTATTTTCATAACAGTAATGTTTTGCTTCATTGTCATGAAAATAATATTATAAAATATAAAATTAAAAAAAATAACTTTTTTAAATTTTTTTTATATATTTTTAGATGAGGAAAATGAAAGACTGTTTGAAGGAACCTTTTATTTTTGTTATATTTGTTGCTTTGCAACATTTATTTCTTGACAGTTACTGTGATATAGGATACAATACAGTATATATTTTTGCTTTACTGTCATGAAAATAATGTCAATTTTTTTTAATAACCTAAAATATATTTTCTTTTTTTGTCTTACATAAAGAAAATTAACACTTTTTAGGAACCTTTAATATTTTTGCATTGAGACATCATTTATTTTTGCTTTTTTGTCATGAAAATAATGTCAAACATTTTTCTTTATTTACCTAAACATTTGATATATTAATTGATATTATTTTTATTTGATTCACTTATTTTTTGTGGGATGAAATATGGCCAAAACATGTTCTTTCTTGAGATCTTTCATGATTTTGACCTGTTTTCTCCATGTGGTTGAATCATGCTGCTGTAGAGTTATAGACAGATCATCCTTCCTCCTCTGAGAGGAACAGTGCAAAAACGCACTTTAACTTCACACACAAGTAAAAATGCACAATGAGGCCCTTCTGTAAGAGAAAGTCAGTCTGTATGTGGAGTGCTGCTGAGAGTTTGTGTGTGTGCTGAAACACAAACAGCCACACGTGTGAGACTGAAATATGGCAGTTGTTTTAATCGTGTTGATTGTTGTTCAATAAAATGTATTTGTTCATAACGGTACCTTGTGCCTGTAATGCTTCTGTCTGAACGATTCAATCATTTTTATAGAGTTATAAAAGCTGAAAAGTTTATTATCACTGTGCAATTTAAGTATAAATGACTGTCTTACCCAGTAGTGTAGCCTGAAAAGAGACTCTGGGTGTGCATATGAAAATCTGGGTGTGCCACATTTATTGTCAGATTACTGTGCACAATTATGGGATAGTATTTTTGTCACACTGCTTCCGTCCAACCATACTCCTAGTGTTAATTTGCAGGTCGTGTCAAAATGTAGTTAATTGTTAAATGTAATAATTTTCTTCCAAATACGATAATTTTGAACTTTAGCTATTTCATTTTGTTTATTTTTCATTACAATTTATTCACTTTAAATATATTATAATACATAATTATAGGATTAAAATGAATTGTAGTTGCTCAACATAGATCTTTTTTTTTCATGTTTTTGTAATGTCTGGGAAGCCAGAATGCGCATGCATCAACAGAAACATTTATTAGCTGAACCCTGTTTTTTATTTGCCATTTATAGCAAGTCATATTACAGATGATATAACAGATGCTTTGTCAGATTTAAGTTGAAGCGCGTGCCGAACCGTGTGTGGTGAACCGAACGGTTTGTTTTTTTTATTTCAGCGAACCGTGCCATCCCTATTACCTCAATAATCAATCAATTACAGGCCTAGAACAATCATGCCCGAGCAGACGGATAGTATACATCTCATCACACCGGCACCCGCGTCTAAATTAGTTGTATTGTCTGGTTTTCAGTCTAAAACAGTTGTCAAGTATAAATGTCTCGTCTGTTTCGAGAGGTGCGCGCGCAGTCAGCGGAGGCTCGCACCTTTTTTTCTCAGATTTTGAAAAATCTTCGCGATCGACTTAAAATGCTTCCAAGATCGACTTGTCGACCGCGATCGACGGGTTGGTGATTCCAGATATAGCGACCAACTTTTTTTGAGCAAGCATTGATTATGCGTGACACAGTCTCAATTTGTTGGAGGCATGTATTGGGCTTCAAACGCTGTGCGCGCATGCGCAACGCGGAACGGGGGGTCACCCTACCTGGCACACCCGTCTAGAGTGTGTCCACCTTTGTGTGTGGGTCCATGTACATGCTGAATCGACAGGTAAAAAAATATTCATTTATCACCAATTAACTGTTTGAAAAACACTTCCTGCTTCGATGTCCAGATCTGAATTTCAAAAAATCTCAAACAGGCTCCGAAGTCCCGATCGAATCAACCGAGTCGCGAACAAGCTCCGAAGTGCCGATCTGAATCAACCGAGTCGCGAACAAGCTCCGAAGTGCCGATCTGAATCAACCGAGTCGCGAAAAGGCTCCGAAGTGCCGATCTGAATCAACCGAGTCGCGAAAAGGCTCCGAAGTGCCGATCTGAATCAACCGAGTCGCGAAAAGGCTCCGAAGTGCCGATCTGAATCAACCGAGTCGCGAACATGCTCCGAAGTGCCGATCTGAATCAACCGAGTCGCGAAAAGGCTCCGAAGTGCCGATCTGAATCAACCGAGTCGCGAACATGCTCCGAAGTGCCGATCTGAATCAACCGAGTCGCGAAAAGGCTCCGAAGTGCCGATCTGAATCAACCGAGTCGCGAACAGGCGCCGAAGTGCCGATCTGAATCAACCGAGTCGCGAACAGGCTCCGAAGTGCCGATCTGAATCAACCGAGTCGCGAAAAGGCTCCGAAGTGCCGATCTAAAGTAAACATTTTTTATTGAGACTATAAAAAATTATTCTGCATCTATTTTTAGGTGTGCCAGCTGCCACTGTGGGTGTCACAGGCACACCCGTGGCTACGCCACTGGTCTTACCTATATGATCTCACATTTTTGTTCATAAATGCTAATTGCTTCCGTCAATTGAAAATGTTCTATGCTTTAAGAAATGAAGTGTTGCTAAATGTGTGTGCTTTCAGTCACGTCAGTGGTCCAGAAAAATCATTAATTCCCAGAAGAGTACGAATGCAAATATTAGAATTTCTAGGAGGAGTTAGTTTTAGTCGATTTTTTGAGTTTAAGAGTCTTTCCTCAAGGTCGTTGAGTCTGTGCAGTGCTCAGAGCGGCCGCTGGGTGTCGCTGTTGTGCCGATTGAGATAACTTCTTCTTTTTTTTTTGTCACATTTTTTTTTATAGTTTTTTTCCTATCACAATAAACAATGCAAATATCTCACAAAAAAGAAGAAAAAATAAAAATATTACATCCTCAAAATACAATATAAATCTTATTGTATCATAAACTAAGAGTCACACCTCCAGCAAATCATCTGAGAAAAGGATGGAAATAACTTCTCCGCAGGTGATGAAATATGAATTACGTTATTCTGTGAGACACTGCAACCCGTAATATGAGCCTTTGTTAAACAACAACGGATCTGAGGGTCAATCATCCAAAATGCATTCATTCTTCAACAACAAAAGCAAAAAAAATAAACAACCCCAAAAGCTCCCGAGAGTTTGTGACTGCTTTAATGTGACTTGAATTCCATTTTCCCTTCCTTCTTCGTTTTCCACGGAGACTGGAAATTTAATCAGACACACACAAACCCAAAAGTGAAATCCAGTGTATTTTAGGCTTCAGGTTTCCTATTGCCTGCAGACAGTGAATGACACGCCATTGTTTACTACGGATCTCATTCACTGCATGTTCACTCAGCGGGTCACTATATAGTGACCTCAGATATGAGTCACTGCACATTTACTATAAGTGCATTCTGGGTGAATACAAGTGAACATCACTGCTAAGTTTAGATTGATGCTTTAGGGCGAGTATGAGCGAGCTCTTATAGGCACAGTTAAGCTCAAACTAACCCTTTTTGCCATTATTTCATCATGCTGATGCTCTACTACACTCCTGTGCTGTGTGAAATGCAAAAGCTTTCATATTTTTGACGCTTCCAAATAATGTGGTTTCGAATGACACGGATGTAAGAAGACTCCATTATTATTTGAATAAATTCCTTTAAACGTCAAGAACATGAGAGAAGGAGCTCATATTAAACATATATTCTCTGAGCATCTACCCTGAGCTATTATTAGTCCATCTACCACTCAAACACACACACACACACACACACACACACACACACACAGAGAGAGAGAGAGAAAGAGCAGTTAGCATAAGTGAAGGCAGAAGAGAAAAGAGCTAAAATAGATGGACAGAAGGATGACCATTGAAGCGAATGGGGGTTGTGGAAGAGAGAGAGAGAGAGAGAGAGAGACTGGTAATGTGTGTATAGGACACTAAATCAATGGGAATCAGGTTTTCTGAGAGGAGAAGACAGGGATATATATATATATAGAGATAGAGAGAGAGAAAGAGAGAGAGGATGGATCTGTACTGACTGAACAGATCACTAGAAAACCCATTAAATACACATTTTTTAGACCCTTACTTATAATTTCTTAAATAAAGAGACAAAGCCACTTGACATCTTACAGCAGTAGCAGCAGAGATTACAGTAATGAGCCTCATGCATCTCTCTCACACACACACACACACACTCTCTCACACACACACACACACACACACACATTACCGGCTCAGCAAGCACCACATACATGTGAAATTCTGCCATTTTACATTAAATGGCACATTATTAAAAGGTTTTAAGGTTATGTCAAATAAACTCTACTCATGCAACAAACCATTCATCTTCATATACTGCTGCTTCTGACTTGAACATGTTGCATTTTTAATTGACCTCATGTAAATGCTGACTTTTGCATGAGATCGGCAGAATGAATTATGGGTAATTACTGGGATGGGGTTTAGCATCTCCTTTCTTTTTGGATCAGCACACAAGATTGCCGGAAGATGCTGAATTCACATTATGAATACATGTCTTACTTGTGTTTATTAGTAAAGTTTACAGAACACACAATTAAAAACAGAGTTCACCCACAAATAAAATGGGCTGAAAATGTGCTCACCCTCAGGTCATCCAAAATGAAGATGAGTTTGTTTCTTTATCAGATTTGGAGAAATTTAGTATTGCATCACTTGCTCACCAATGGATGTGAATAGGTGCCGTCAGAATGAGAGCTGATAAAAACATCACAATAATCCACATCACTCCAGTCCACCAGTTAACATATTGAGTAGTGAAAAGCTACATTGTTATTAGAAATAAAACTATATCATTAATGCCTCAAAATGTTGCTTCTGCCCAAAATATGAGTCCATAATCCATAATAACGCTTCCTCCAGTGAAAAAGTCCATCTCCTGTTGCCCTCTCACATCAAAATGAATCCACATATTTGTTTTGGACTGGTTTTGTGCTTAATCTGTGCAGATTTCTCTCCTGATTCAGACAAAACACTTTTTTACTGGATGAAGCAATATTATGAATAGAGGACTCGTATTGTTCGAAGTTAAAAATGTTTTGATGGATTTGTTTCTTACAAACACTCAGCCTTTTGCTTCACGAGACGTTAACTGCTGGACTGGAGTGCTGTGGATTATTGTGATGTTTTTATCAGCTCTCATTCTGACGGCACCTATTCACATCCATTGGTGAGCAAGTGATGCAATGCGACATTTCTCCAAATCTGATGAAGAAACAAACTCATCTTCATCTTGAAAGACCTGAGGGTGAGTACATTTCCAGCAATTGTACATTTTTGGACTAACTATTCCCTTAAGACGAAAATATGCAACAAAACAGCACTTTTTTCAGCATGTTTTTACACGCTCAGATGACAGGGTCGCCTTAAGAGCAGCACATGCCATCTGGACACACTTCATTGAGCATCAAGTCATCCTTACGGCAGTTTTATTAAAGACGCAACAGACGACCGTAAAGGTTATTATCCCTGCTCTGTTCACTGATGGGAAATCTGCTGGATTTATTCCTCGGCCCGTACTGTTAAATAAATCAAATAAGCGTTTACTGTTTCTTAATCGAAGCTTGTGGATCACACGTGTTTAATCTGTCTTTCTTACTTTAGCGTCAACCGCTCGCCTCAATCACTGACCTTTGCTCCGTAACTCCGGTACATTATCAGTCCCAACAACCACCAAACTGCTCTCTAAATTAACTCAAGCGGTAGGGGGGCAGTTCTCAAAATCATTACGCTAAAAAAATGAACTAAAGCAGCATTAAAGATGAATGATTCCCTGCAGGAAGTGCTGCTCCTGTGAGAGGAAGCCATCAGGCCTGCGCTATGTGTCAGTGAGGCCTGCGGTGCAAGTCTGGAATTGACTAGAAATTCATTTCTATGGCCACCAATGATGTTCTCAGAAGGTCACCCGCTGTTTTTCTCCACTGCATGCTGCATAAATGATCCTCAGCACACTGCACACTGAGAGAAAGACAGAGAGAGAGAGAGAGAGGGAAATAAGTGCCATCTTTATTTCAAAAGTCACTCGTTTAGAAGAGCATGACTTGGATGAGCTTGGATCTCTGCTGAGTGTCATTATTGCAAGGATAAAGCCAATTAATCTAAGATTAAACACATGGTAGTATTGACATTTATGAAACATCTGGAATAAACTGGAAACATGTACACAATGCAAATACATGTTGAACCAGTGTTGCGGTGATACATTACTAGTGACGTGAGTTATGTATTTAGATAACTTTTTTTTTTCAAGTAACTAGTAAAGGATTGCATTAAATTGTTTTAAATTGACAAGAAATATCCGAGTTACTTTTATAAGTAGGTACCTTAAGTTACTTTGCATTTCACTGACACCTCTGGTGTACCTGTGTTGAAAGAAATTGGGAGTGAGATTTATTAATTTAACTTTTAGCGTGGAAGGACTTTTACAGTTGCAAAAAAATAACGTTTTTATTTTTTTAAATTAATAATAAAACAGCAAGCCCATGCAGCCCAGGTGACAAAGAGTAACACAAAAGTAACATATTGCATTCCTTTCCATAAAAAGTAACTAATGCAATTATTATTATTTATTTTTTATGGAGTAACACAATATTGTAATGCATTACTTTTAAAAGTAACTTTCCACAACACAATAACAGTATGTGATGGCAGTGAGTGATTACATGAGAATTGCATAAAAATTATTTAAAATCTCTTGCAAACTTTTTTGAGTTATACACATTGTGCAATGCGTTTAATAAAAAATAAAAAAGGTAAATGCATGTTGCATGATGTGTAACTGCCAAATTAACAAAAAGTAAATTTTACATATTTTTTAGTTTCTATATAACTTTGTATTTATTTAGACAATAAATAAATTTTATTTTTAATGTTATATGTATAATTATATATACAGTAGATGTACAAATAAATGTTTCTTGAGCAGCAAAGAATGATTTCTGAAGGGTCACGTGGCACTGAAGACTGGTGTAATGATGTCATCAGGAATAAATGACAATTTATTTTCAATATATTCGAATAGAAAAATTTATTTACAATTGTAATAATATACACAATTTTACTGCGTCTTTATCTGCGTCTGTTTGGAACAAAATGAGGGTGAGCAAATAATGACGATTTTTTATTTTAGGGGTGGTAAACTGTTCCTTTTAATGTAGGTCAGTTCTGCTTGTAATGACACAATCTAACCGCTAGACGTCGCCACTTCGACGCGCAACTCCTCGGCTGTGAGAGGCGTGATTGGCGTGTGGCGCGCATGAGTGAACGCACCGGTAACGCCGTACTCTCGTTCTGTTGCTCATCACGGGCCCGTCGAGGCCGTCGCCTGTGCGTGCGAACCGGGTGAAGGGCGGAGCGGGTGGAAGCCCCTTCGGGATGGTGACCGAGCAGCTCCACCTGCGGAGCCTCATCTGTGCACCGTCGCACAAATTGGATGTTATGCAACAACGGGTTAATAAAGCAACGCTTCAGTTAGTGTTTCACTGACTGCTATGGCACCAGGTGCATATCAACACTCAAAGGATAGAAACAAGGTTGCATTACGCTTTTTATTTCTCCAAGCGCGAGACAAATCATTCCCGGGCTTGACATTCGTGTATTCGTTTAAACTAGTTCCTATTTTATATAACAAGTAGCCTACTCATGTCCTTTTAAATGACAAGTAGCGGAGTTAACCCTGATAGCACACATACGTCACAGAGACGTCTGACGTATTTTTTAGAATGTTTGTTCATTTTAGAATGTTTGTGCAATACACGTCTATATATGACGTTTTTCTATCAGATGTCAAAAAGACATTTAGAAGATGTTTCTAAGATGTTTATGATTAAAATGAATGTAAAACTTACATCTTAAAGACGCCTATCAGATGTTTGCACACAGCAGATGCTTTCCAGACCTGGAAACTGTTCTGGTCTGTAGCGTAAATAGTTTTAACATTTGCTGCACTTTATTGTGCATTATTGACAGAAAACAACTCACTTCCGCTTTACAAAGGCTCAAATAGTGCTGGAAAAATAAATATTAGTAACTATTTAAAAGGTAAATAAGTACAAGTAGTAGAACTGAAACAGGTAACAAATAGACACACAAGTCAGAAACGAATCCTATTTGATTGATACAAACCATTCAATGGCAAAAAATCTTCAATTAGTTACCAATATCAGAGAGATGGTTAGTTGTAACTAATGGGTTTGTGATTATCATCAAGCAATAGCCTACAATGCTTTTATGTAATCAACAGTACTATAATTGATTAGATATTGCATATTAGTATCTAAAATCTTATGAATATTACCTATAAAAGACTAAAAATATACTAATCATCCATTGTTTGTTATTAAAAAGAAGAAAAAGATGCTATAAAAAATTGCATTGACACAATTTTCACTCCGAAATGTCTCGAGTTTCACAAACAATTACGAAGAAACAGTAAGTAACACACTCAACTCGGAATTTAGTAGGAAATAAAATGAAATAATAGTTAGTACTCCAAACTCCTTTGTTTTACTTACCACTAGTGTACATACTTGTATTTGAAAATAAAGGATGTATGTGACATAAAAATAGGTGGTTTTAAGGAATAAATGTCAAAGCAACCTGGCACGGCATGCTCAATCCATTTAGCCTGCACGAACCAAGCAATAAAACATTTCAGTTTGACAAAGCATTGATGGATGTTATATATGTGCATGCATATAGACACAATAACAGCTCCGGAGCATCCTCCACCCCACCCCACCCGTGGGGCAATGTCTCAAAGCACGTCACCGTGTGTGTGTGTGTGTGTGTGTGTGTAAGGAAAGAGAGAGAGAGAGAGAGAGAAAGTAGATGTGTGCAGACAACCTGCTCGCGCGTAATTCTGGGAGGACTCTCCGCCGAGCAACGACACAATAAACACTCACCGAGCCGCGAGAGTTTCCCCCGGTGGAGTAACAATCAGCACTTGAATCACGTCACACCACCCAGCCAGGAGTCCAGCAGCAATCTGCAGCCATGTATCTGAACAGGGAGGAGGAGAACAGCAAAGGTAGGCGCTTTTATTTGATTAAACTTGTAGGAGTATCTTCTTCTCTCCTTGGACGGGCGCGTCTGGCACGGACGGGTCGCACGAGGGGGTTTGGGGGGGGGGGTGTTGTAACTGGCTCGACCGCCTCGTAAGCACCTGTCGTGGGGTCATCACTTCTTCTTTGCCCCCTTGTTTGACATCGTTGTCCAAGCGCGCGCGCAAGCACAGCCAAGCGCGCGGCGCACTAATGACTGTGTGACATTGTCACGCGCTCTCGGGGCACTTGCGTTGACAGCGATTACCGGGTTAAATAACTTTGATTCGAGGTCCCGTGAAGGTCTGCTTTCGCGTAATGAAGGGCTACTTGTTGTGCGCTTCGTCCTTGACAGATCTTCACGCGCAGAGACTCGAGGACAAACGAATAACACACAAGGTCAAAGCATCTCAGAGCGGTGCCTCGTCCCCGTTATCCGCACCATCAATGCTTCCGTGGGCGGTTTGCTGGGGTATACACGGTGGGCTGTTATTTGTGTCAGCTCTCCCACGTGTTTCCGAAGCGTGATTCCCCGTTGATTCACAGGGTGTCCACTACACTTTTTCCATGGTAAACGAGCTCCGGGACAGAGGTGACCGGAATTAAGAGTGGAGGCGCGTGGCCGTGAGGAGATAATAACCATGGCGTGAATCAATCTGTGTGGGTCTGGAAAAGAAAGGTGGTCACGGAAGAGCCCATACAGGACAAACCCGACACAGAAACTGGATCTGTTTTTTTTAAAAAAAAAAGGTGTTTTCAAATTCTAGTGAACTTGTATATCCTACAAACACGAATTTGTATAGTTGGACATAATTGAATGCACATTCGTAATAAAACGAAGCAAATGTTGAGAATCGGTTCCCTGAATTAACCAAACTGGAGTCACTCAAGGACTTATTCCATGCTTGCTCGGAAGGATATCATAATTGCTCTTATGTCATTCTAATTAAGGCAATATTTACTAATTAAGACACCATTTAGTCCATTTATGAACAATTCCCTTGAGAAAGTTCAGTTAGGTTTGCTTTTTTCTCGGGTTAGCAGAACGCTCTGGGTCTTTTGACTCATCTCAGCAGCAATTTGAATCTTTTAAATCTATTAAAGATTTGTTTGCTGATTCATTCTGTGACCTTTTTTACCAGACGGTGACGACCGACTCAGATACTGTAGCACACGTACGTCTGCAAGATGTCTGTTAGAGATTTCTTCATCTGGAAAGCATCTGCTGTGCATCTGATAGACGTCTTTAAGATGTCAGTTTTACATTCATCTTGAAGACATCTTCTGAATGTCTATTTAACATCTGATAGGAAGCGTGGGGTTGAGTTTGTCTCTCAGTTTTATTTTAACAGCTGATGTGTTTTTTTTTTTTCATTATTTTCGATTAAGAATCACAAGTGAGGGTTTATGACCCACTAATTGTGTTCGATTAAAAACGCTAAAACATTTAATGAGATAAAATAACTTGTTTTGAGGAACGAATAGCGAATCACGAACAGACTGGATGTTAAACACAATCTGGAGCTTCATCCCCTCTCCTACTGTTTCTATGAGACATATTTAACTTTCATGCTTGTTACTCTTTCTTTAATGACTTGTTTTTATTAAATACGGATGACGAAGCAAATGTGACGTTAATATGCGCTTCAAATCAAGAAAACGTCTGATTTGATGTGCTTGGGAGTCATGGATTGCGTCTTTATAGATCCATACTGTTTTTTTTTCAATAGTGTAAAAAGCTAAGGCCTGTTATTGATTATTGCATCTCTCTGTGTGTGTGTTTTATCGATTTAAGTCTTTGATATATGGAGCTACTCACCAGAATGGACCAAATATTAAAGATTGAGAGACTGGTTCAAGAATTGGTTTTCATTCATCAAGTCCATTTCTGGCCACTCATGCTGGATAGGTTTGTGTGTGTGTGTGTGTGTGTGTGATCGTATTGAGTGAAGAAGTGGACAGATTGTGGATGATAAGTGAAGGAATGGACCAAACGGTAAAAAAGAGTGTATGTGTGTAAATATGGATGTGTCACCGAGGCACAGAAGATGACAGGAGGGTTATAATGTGGCGAAATGATTGACAGTTCATGTATTATTCATGCAATCCTGTTGATCTGAAAGAGAGAGGGAGAGATGGAGAGACACTGACAAACAGAGAAAGAAATAAAAAGAGACAAATTGCCTGCACCTCTATAGACTGTTCTTGCTGAATGGCTGTATTTACACCTTGAGTTACTGCAGTGTCAAATCAACAGTATTTTCTTATTAAGCTTCTAGTTTTAGCCTTTTGGTTTTCGTTGTTCAAATTTGTTAAGAAGGTTGCATAAATGAGTTCAGTTCAGTGGATGATTCACTTGGATACTGCCATTTTTTATTAATGAGCGCACATTTTTGGAGCCAATAATTGAAGCTGTAAATGTCATGGAAGAGACCTTGAAAAATCCATTTCATTCTGTTGAGAACCATCTAAAAACATCTGCCACTGGTGAAAAGTCAACAGTAGTATGTTTTTGCAGTTTAAAGGCGCAGTTCACCCAAAAAAGAAAACTACCCCATGATTTACTCACCCTCAAGCCACCATAGGTGTATATGACTTTCTTCTTTTAGACGAATACAGTCAGAGTTATATAAAAAATGTCCTGGCTCTTCCAAGCTTTATAATGGCAGTGAATGGGTGTTGAGATTATGAAGATTGAGAAGTCCAAAAAAAGTGCATCCATCCATCACAAAAATTGCTCCACGTGGCTCTGAGGGGTTAATAAATGAATTCTGAAGCAAAGCAATGCATTTGTGTAAGAAAAATATCCACATTTAAAACTTTATAAACAGTAACATCTATTTTCCGCTCTGATTGAAGTCATCTGAAAGAATCATATACCCATAGGATGGCATCAGGGTGAGTAAACTGAGTAATGAAAATGAGGTAATTTGGGTGTACTGTCCCTTTAAATGTTACTTAATTTGCAAGTCTTGAACAGCCATCAGTGAAGAAACTTGGTTATCGGCCACTTTTTGGGCCACACCAATTTATTAACAACCAAAATGTCTTAATATTACTGAAAGTGAATTACACTTAACTGTAGGGGACTCCCAAGTCCAAAAAACACACAAAACTACTACATACAGCTGCTTTAAATTTACTTGGATTTTCACTTTTTTATTTGGTTTGTCCAGCCAATGCAATCTGAGCTCTTTCTGCAGTACAACACTATTTGCTTGTGTTAGTTTTTTGATAGCAGGAGAAGGTCACCAAAGCAGTCAAGCACTTTACAAAGGAAGGATGATCTGTTCACTTAAAAGATTTGTTCAAAAACACAGAGTCATTCTCGATCGAAACACCTCTAGATAGTAATAATTAAGTCTCCACACCGCTCAGAGAGTTACAGAGCCAATGTTCCCCCATAGATGCATTACTTCCAGCTTCAAAAGTTTCTAAAAGCCAGGTCGTAGATGGCCGCTGAGCCCTTGGAGAGTCGCTGCGCTGACCCGTCGCTCTTTACAATATTACTCACAGTACCTGAGCTCGGACAACAAGGGAGAGTAATTGGAAACCAGTACTGAGCTATTATACAGAGGATAAGTGAGAGGGAGAAGCATTGATTTAAGCTCTGCTGGATCTTACCCTGCTCTTATGAGAAACAGGAAATTAATTGTGAGTTTGAACCTCTTCGTCTTAATGAATATTAGATGCCAAAATTGTCAGCTAATGAATATGTCGCATGTATCAATGGTAAACGTATCACGATTTCTTAGAAATGATCCGTTGTGTTCTATGTCTCAGGCCGGTCACGCGATTGATTTTCTTTTGGCAAACGGGAGTGCAGATGTGACCTTGAATGAAGTGCGAAGGACCCGAGGTTCATTTCCATGCTTCTTACAGCGCATTCTTCAGCAGTAAAATTCAATTATCGTCACGAACGGAGAGAAGCGCGTGACCTTATATTTCAGAGTCCCAGGTTTTACTTTTTCTATTCTATTGACGTTTGCCATCACAATTGATTCACTGAAGGACACTGAGTCTTGAAGTCTTTAAAATGAGAAGTTTGAGTGCAGGTTTAATGGAGTAATTGTTCATAATTTGGCGCACTTAAAACGCCGGAAAGCATCGCTATCTGATACGTTAGTCTGATGAGCGATTAAACGTTCGTCTGTCTCATTGATTAATGCTAATTTTGACCCTGGGGTCGGATTGAATCAAAACAGTGGCCCTGGACGCCCCAGTGCACGATTACAAATATTCTGTGAAATAATATCTTCCCAGGCAATATTTATTAATGCACAAATTAGTGGCCATTAATGTAATTTGCAGCGATCTGGATTACAATTTAAGAGTCATCACAGTGATTAGCAAGAAACGGAAAGGAGAGCATGCCAGACAGAGAAAGGAGGAGAAAGAGAGGTCTGACTTTGCAGGAAATCATTGTTGCATGATATCTACCTCCACCCTATATGAATCTCTGTCAAGGCATGTGCAGTTGCTTACCACTGAATATAATTGCTAAAATGTTCTTCAGCTTGGTTTCATGGTTACAGTAAAGCACTTAGAATGGAAAAAAATGTTAAGTGTACTTACACTATACAAGTTAACATGAGACTTATGGAAGAATAATTTACTAATCTTGTATCAAAGTCATATGCAAGTCGTATTACAATCCACGCCATGATGCTTTAAACCCAGTAATTTTCTTATGATACCATCGTGAAAGATTATCGAAAGCAAACTGCGCTCACAGGAATTACATTACCAGAAATTAATCTGCCTAGAGCAATAATTCAGACGCTAAAAATGATGATTTAGACAATTAAATAAATATATTTATGTGCTTAAAAGCACATGTCTTTAGCAAAAATATGAGCCTAAAATATCTATCTTTAGACCCTCAAAGTGCTCATTTCTGTTTACTTCAATTTCAAGTGATTTACTGAAACCGTGGCTAGTTTTTATAAATTGAGGAACGAGTCAAAATTATTTTCTGTATTAATCAACAAAATCACAAATGCTGTCTAGATAGAAGCAGCACTTGCCAAGCTAAATTTAAGTCTGCTATAACATGAAGCAAGATGTGTGGCTGTGAATCACATAATTTCTGATTGAACACAACAACTTGTTTAATCTTTGGTGGAAGATAAAAAGATTTAAGTTGTGTCCCAAATGACGTACAGTGCATTTACATTATACACTCTGTCATGCGGTGTAGAAATGTTCAAATGAAATGCTTTGCTATTTCACGGAAGTGTTTACACATTTACTCACACCATTTAAACTACAAAGTGGTATAGATTATTGTATTCAAAATAGGATATACCTGTCGTGACCAATCATTGAGGACTTTATTCACACCCAATCAATTGGCATGTAGCTTCATTGTGGTTGAAAAACAGTTTTTGTGAGTGCTATGAATCAAAAAAGTAGTTCCATTTATATTATCTGTCCAAAAAGCATAGCCTTTATTTATGGGTGTGCTGTTTTATGGATGGATAAATGGCATTTTAATGTTTTATTGACTTTTATCGCTTGTTTATAACACACAGGTATTTATACTGTAATTCATCCTTCGCCAGGTGTTTGATTGACAGGTGATCCGACCAATCATAATGCTGAATCTGTCTTTTCTGACAAACAAACCAGACAGGAGAGTAGATTTACATCGGTGGACTTAAACTTGAAAAAGGGTGTATTGCTATCTTCCCACAGTTGAAACAAGATACCTTCGGATGTTCATTCATGTTTATTTCATGCTCTAACTAATAAAGAGGAAGAGATGATGCCACTACAGAGATCTGTCACAACATGTTAAAGAGCCATAAAACTCTATTTAATGTTTAAGTTTATTAAAAAGTGACAAAATTGAAAAAAGTGACTAGTCTAGTTAGTAGAGCTGGATTCAGAAATTGAGCACAAATGTTATTATGGAAATTAGCAACATCAGAATAAAACATTTAAAATAATAATTAAATTTCGAAAATTGAAGTTAATCTACCATAGCCTACTGTCTTGTGGGCTTTCATCTTCACAATGAGTCACATAGCCGTTGCATGCAGAGGTGTGTGGTTGTTTTTTTGTGCTCGTTACTACTGCATTTAGATTTAAAGAAGGCTATTATTTTCCCAGAATGCACTGAAATTCACAGTAACATACTGTATGCCGTTTGTACAGAAGGAGACTGTTGAGAATACAGTAATATACTGTGAAAACAACAACAAATATTTACAGTGTATGTTTTATAGCACGGAGCCCCGCACATGACATACAAGAAAAAATATAAGGCTAAACCGTGTGCATGATTTACTAATTCATTCCCTCGATTTGCTAAATCGTGATTTAGCAAATCAAGGGAATGCAATCGTAATCGTGTGCACGTTTTAGTAAATCAAGGGAACGCAATAGTAATCGTGGGCACGATTTAGCAAATCAAGGGAATGCAATAGTAATCGTGTGCACGATTTAGCAAATCAAGGGAACGCAATAGTAATCGTGTGCACGATTTAGCAAATCAAGGGAACGCAATAGTAATCGTGTGCACGATTTAGCAAATCAAGGGAACGCAATAGTAATCGTGTGCACGATTTAGCAAATCAAGGAAACACAATAGTAATCGTGTGCACGTTTAGGAAAATCAAGGGAACGCAATAGTAATCGTGCGCATGTTTTAGCAAATCAAGGGAACGCAATAGTAATCGTGTGGACGATTTATCAAATCAAGGGAACGCAATAGTAATCGTGTGCACGATTTAGCAAATGAAGGAAACACAATAGTAATCGTGTGCACGATTTAGCAAATCAAGGGAACGCAATAGTAATCGTGCACACATTTTAGCAAATCAAGGAAACACAATAGTAATCGTGTGCACGTTTAGGAAAATCAAGGGAACGCAATAGTAATCGTGCGCATGTTTTAGCAAATCAAGGGAACGCAATAGTAATCATGTGCACGATTTAGCAAATCAAGGAAACACAATAGTAATCGTGCGCACGATTTAGCAAATCAAGGGAACGCAATAGTAATCGTGTGCACGATTTATCAAATCAAGAGAACGCAATAGTAATCGTGTGCACGTTTAGGAAAATCAAGGCAAAGCAATAGTAATCGTGTGCACGTTTAGGAAAATCAAGGGAATGCAATAGTAATCATGTGCACGATTTAGCAAATCAAGGGAACGCAATAGTAATCGTGTGCACGATTTAGCAAATCAAGGGAACGCAATAGTAATCGTGTGCACGATTTAGCAAATCAAGGGAACGCAATAGTAATCGTGTGCACGATTTAGCAAATCAAGGAAACACAATAGTAATCGTGTGCACGTTTAGGAAAATCAAGGGAACGCAATAGTAATCGTGCGCATGTTTTAGCAAATCAAGGGAACGCAATAGTAATCGTGTGCACGATTTATCAAATCAAGGGAACGCAATAGTAATCGTGTGCACGATTTATCAAATGAAGGAAACACAATAGTAATCGTGTGCACGATTTAGCAAATCAAGGGAACGCAATAGTAATCGTGCACACATTTTAGCAAATCAAGGAAACACAATAGTAATCGTGTGCACGTTTAGGAAAATCAAGGGAACGCAATAGTAATCGTGCGCATGTTTTAGCAAATCAAGGGAACGCAATAGTAATCGTGTGCACGATTTAGCAAATCAAGGAAACACAATAGTAATCGTGCGCACGATTTAGCAAATCAAGGGAACGCAATAGTAATCGTGTGCACGATTTATCAAATCAAGAGAACGCAATAGTAATCGTGTGCACGTTTAGGAAAATCAAGGCAACGCAATAGTAATCGTGTGCACGTTTAGGAAAATCAAGGGAATGCAATAGTAATCATGTGCACGATTTAGCAAATCAAGGGAATGCAATAGTAATCGTGTGCACGATTTAGCAAATCAAGGGAACATAATAGTAATCATGTGCACGATTTAGCAAATCAAGGGAACGCAACAGTAATCGTGTGCACGTTTTAGCAAATCAAGGGAACACAATAATAATCGTGTGCACGTTTAGGAAAATCAAGGGAACACAATAGTAATCGTGCACACGATTTAGCAAATAAAGGGAATGCAAAAGTAATCGTGCGCACGATTTAGCAAATAAAGGGAACGCAATAGTAATCGTGTGCACGTTTAGGAAAATCAAGGGAACACAATAGTAATCATGTGCACGTTTAGGAAGGGAATGCAATAGTAATCGTGTGCACGATTTAGCAAATCAAGGGGAAGCAATAGTAATCGTGTGCACATTTTAGCAAATCAAGGAAACGCAATAGTAATTGTGCGCACGTTTTAGCAAATCAAGGGAACGCAATAGTAATCGTGTGCACGATTTAGCAAATCAAGGGAATGCAAAAGTAATCGTGCGCACGATTTAGCAAATAAAGGGAATGCAAAAGTAATCGTGCGCACGATTTAGCAAATAAAGGGAACGCAATAGTAATCGTGCACACGATTTAGCAAATCAAGGGAATGCAAAAGTAATCGTGCACACGATTTAGCAAATCAAGGGAATGCAATAGTAATCGTGTGCATGTTTTAGCAAATCAAGGGAACGCAATAGTAATCGTGCACACGATTTAGCAAATAAAGGGAACGCAATAGTAATCGTGCACACGATTTAGCAAATAAAGGGAACGCAATAGTAATCGTGCACACGATTTAGCAAATAAAGGGAACGCAATAGTAATCGTGCACACGATTTAGCAAATAAAGGGAATGCAAAAGTAATCGTGCACACGATTTAGCAAATAAAGGGAATGCAAAAGTAATCGTGCGCACGATTTAGCAAATAAAGGGAACGCAATAGTAATCGTGCACACGATTTAGCAAATCAAGGGAATGCAATAGTAATCGTGTGCATGTTTTAGCAAATCAAGGGAACGCAATAGTAATCGTGCACACGATTTAGCAAATCAAGGGAACGCAATAGTAATCGTGCACACGATTTAGCAAATAAAGGGAATGCAAAAGTAATCGTGCGCACGATTTAGCAAATAAAGGGAACGCAATAGTAATCGTGCACACGATTTAGCAAATAAAGGGAACGCAATAGTAATCGTGCACACGATTTAGCAAATCAAGGGAATGCAATAGTAATCGTGTGCATGTTTTTGCAAATCAAGGGAACGCAATAGTAATCGTGTGCACGATTTAGCAAATCAAGGGAACGCAATAGTAATCGTGTGCACGATTTAGTTAATTGAGGGAAAGAATTAGTAAATCGTGCACACAATTTATTTATTTTTTCTTGCATGTCATGTGCGGGGCTCTGTATTATAGTTATGCATTTGGCAGATTTTTTTATGCAAAGTGACTTACATTGCATTCATATATGATTTTATCAATTCATAAAATCCCTTAAAATCGAACCCGTGACCTTGGTGTTTCTAAGGTCATGCATGCTATAATATTTAACCGACAGATTGCTAAAGTAGTGGTTTACGAGACTCAAAAGTGATTGACTGTTTTGTGATGCTAGCAGCTCCTTGTTTACGTGGCCCATGTAGATCTTTTTCTAATAAATACACACACACTACTACTACAGGAGCTAATTACAGGCAATGTGTGAGGGCACCTGAAATAGAGTCATGTGCTCCTCAAATAGCCTTGCTTTCGGCTCGGTGGCATCAGATTTTAGGTCAGACTCTTGTCAGCAGACAGTACTGAAGCATGCAACATGTCAAGTCAGATTTATTTGTGTAGTGCTTTCACAATGCATATTGTTTCAAAGCAGCTTTGCAGGAATCATGAAGTTGATGTTTATATCTTAACATTTTTATGCCTTAGAATCGAGTTGGGAGATAATAATATACACTATATATCATCCTATGTGAGTATACTGAATTTATATGAATAAAGTTGGACATACTTATGTTTTCATCTTTGTTTAAATAGCAGGGAGTTACATACAATAGAGTTACATTTTGAGACGATGCAAGCAATCAAGCCATTGAGATATGCTATATATACTGTTCGTCACCCTATAGGATTATACTGCATGTATACCAATAAAGTCAGATATGTACAACTTTATATAGTTACATTTTGCGACAAAAATAAATCTGGCAGAGAGTTGCTATATAGCAGGGATCCTCAAATCGGGCTCAAAAGGTCCACTTTCCTGCAGAGTTTAGCATCTGTGTTTGATCAGGGTTGGTCAAGGTTGCTTTATAGCCTTATGTGTACTGTATGTATACAACAGTTGAGATTTGCTTTATAGTGTATATTGTTCTACAGGAGTGCACATATGGAGCTGTGTGATGGTAATATAGCTTGCTCTGGATCAGAAAAACGCTGCAAAAGTCCTCTGGTCTTCGTGTGGTCGTTATAATGCAGATGTAGCTTCTCCTGTGCAGAGTTATGGTGATGACCCTCTTGATTTCCCTTCAGCTCTAAAAGCAGGTTTTTGGCTCAAACCCTCCATCTGACAAGAGCGAGTGTTTTAATTCAATCTAAAAGAGGGATCGCAGCACTTCAGCGGAGTGGACTTGAGTTCGGTCCAGACTCACTTTTCATTCAGAGAGGGACAGAAGACACTCGTCCAGTCGTCTCTTCTCTTCTCTTCTCTTCTCTTCTCTTCTCTTCTCTTCTCTTCTCTTCTCTTCTCTTCTCTTCTCTTCGGAGAGTTCAAGGTCATGTAGAGGAGAGCAGTGAATGTGTCTCTGAGCGAGAGCAGACAGTCAGATTGAGCAACTGTGTAAACTCAGAGGTGAGAGCAGGTTTACTGATGATGAGAGGAGCACATGAAAGGCTTTCATCATACGGCTACATGATGCTGTATACGTGTCTGTGTGTGTGAATGCACACGACGTGGACTTTAATGCATGCAGCGTGTTATGCAACCATGCCTTAGTTCAATACGAGCAGCATGAGATGACGTCTTGTTTCTTTTTCTTTCCACATCTTTGCTCCATTCTCTTTCTTATGTTTAATCTGATCTCACATTGTATCATACCAGGGCTGCATGATAAAAAAAAAAAATGAAATTGTAATAAAAAATTATATATATTTTTTATAATTTGTTTTTAAAATGTTTTTTTTTATGCTTGTTTTTAACATTTTGCCAAAACCTGTTATTATATATAATTATGGCTATATAATAATTATTATAATTATAAATTAACATTATTATTATTATAAATCTGATGTTAAATATTTTTTAATATTTTATCTCAGTGGAAAACTGCAGAAAGACTTTAAAGCTTTTTTGTTGACAACTGCCAGTTTATAAGTGCTTCTTATTACACATTTGGGATGATGGTTGGCACATGTTGTGTTCCCAAATGCATGTTATAAGTGACTCAAACTTAGAGCAGATGTAGAGATGAGTTTGTGTGGAGCAGCATTTACTGTGAACCGATTCGCACTGAGATGCTGAAAACACTGGATAATGAGCTGCTCACGTGTAAATGAACACAGTGGCATGCTTCACACCGAAACATGCAGCGCATATGTGTTTTCATTTCAATTGCAGCACTTGCCTTTTGATTTGATTAATCATGCAGCTGCGTCTCATCTCATGATTCCATTTCCTTTCCACTCTTCTCATTCTCACCTTTCATCTCATCCCGATTCATCCTCTTGTTTTCTTTCTTTTTCATCTTATTTTCTTCTTCTTTTATTCTCTTCTCTGTTTTGAAGAACTCCAGCTATTGAGGAAAATAGAACTGTGGAATCATGGGAAGAGCGTAATAGGAGACCAAATAATCACTAAGTAAACAAAACCATGTTGTATTTAAAAATAAAAATAAAAACAAGCACAGCGACCACAACTACTGACTGAGGTATGACATCACAAACCACTCACTGCTGCACGCTGGTGTATATATGTGTGTGTGTGTGAAGGCTTGTCATGTTTTGCGCTGTGCTTTTGAGGAGCTGTGAAAGGAAAAACAGGGAAAAATCTTTTAATCACTTTCCTCTCCGGAGAGCAGGGAGTCTCTCCAAAGGGCAGGAGACAGAACGAAAGAGAGCGTGTGTGTGACTCACTATTCATGTTTGATATTTTTGTGCTAAGTGGTAAGAGACTGTTCTGTGTGTGTGTGTGTGTGTGTGTGTGTGTTTCACTGAGGGTGTGACCAGAAGCTGAATATGTGTAAGATTGTGCTTTCTCTGTAAGTTGATGCAAGCATGTGTGTGTTTGTGTTTATTTATAGTACGCCATATATGTTATGCACATGTTTAATTTTTAATGCATCTTCCAGCTGTAGCTGCGGTTGAACTGTATCTGCAGAAGTCTGAGTGTAGATGAAGGCTAATGAACCGATAAACAAACACCATCAACAAAATAATGAAAACAACTATACATACAATACACAGCAACATACGAAAGCGGCATATAGAAATAATAAAGCAAAAGATATTGTTCCATAACGAAAGAATCTCGAATTAATCTCAGCCTGGAAATTAATGTGTTTAAAAGAGGTTGTTAGAAGAGATTTGTAAAGTGTGTGTGTGTGTGTTAAAATCTGGCAATGTGTTGAGATGGACAGATTGTGCTGAACGTGTGCCATGTCTTCAGAGTCTGTTCATTCCTTCATTCCTCTTCTTCCACCACGTTGTACTTTTATCCTCATATCTTGATCTGTTTTTCCCAGTATCTGTCTTTGTCTGTCTGTCTGTCTGTCTTCCATCCATCCATCCAGTCATCTGTCTATCCTTGTGTCTTCCATCCATCCATCCAGTCATCTGTCTATCCTTGTGTCTTCCATCCATCCATCCAGTCATCTGTCTATCCTTGTGTCTGTCCGGTCTGTCTTTCTTTCATACACCAGGCAATAAACCAGCCACATAAAGAGCCTGAGAGAGACAGCAGGGGGATGAAAAGAAAAGCACGCCATTACACTCTTTAAACTTCCTGACAGATTCATTTCTCATTCCCCTTTGTACTCGTCCCCAGCGATCACCTGTTAAATGTTTATCAATAAGAATCAATTGAGGGGATCGTTAAATATTCATGATCTCGATGAATATTCGGATGCGTTGGATGGATAACGAGCAGCAGGTGGAGGACAGAACACGACCAACATTCCGAATTCCATCATGTTTGTTTACTGACTGCTGTCAGCTTTCCGTCGCTCTCAATTTCTCCTCCGGGTAGCTTGTTATAGCTAGATTTTCTTTGCGACGGCTGTCCTCAATGTCATTCCTTTCAATAGGTGCCATGCACAAATATTCCTGCTCACGTGTGCTCGGTTCCAACTAGCCTGTCGTTCATGCGATCTTGCATTGAAGTAATCTCACCTCGCTTTTCCCACCGGCCCGCGGTTAGCTCACTCTCGGGCCTCATACCTTCAGTTTGCTGGATAATTGCTTTCACAGGAGTCTATTCATAGATCTTCAAATGCAATAATGAGTCCTGACGTTAGAAATACGTTTCGTGAATAGACTCAGTTAGCAAGTGATAATGATTTTCAGCACCCCTGCTGAAAGAATGGGGATTGCTTATTTATATATTTAGTCAATTATCCATGCTCATTAACAGAAGCCATCCATCATAAGGTAAATGATTACCAGTAGTTTGCACTCACTAGCTTTTTGTTTATGTTGCACTGGAATTTTGGACATAACGTTAACGCTGATGCAACATCACGGAAAAGTTTACAATTATGCATTTGGCAGATGCAACTTAAATTGCATTAAAGGTTGCATTCTATCAATAGATTCCTGATATAACTAAACACATGACATTGGTGTTGCTAGCTCCATTTAAGCTACATTACCAAATGCGATATTTACAGTAAAGTTGCGATCAATGTATTACTTGAGTTAAAGTAAGTGCTGAGTTTAATTGAATGGTGTTCAGATGGTCACGTGACCTCAAAATGGCGACTCTCATGAGGCGACCCACTTCATTTTGTATCCCAATGATATGCCTGGAGTTCTAATGTCATGTGTGGGATGTATTCTTTTAAACGCTTTTCAGAAGTACTTTTCTTTTCTTCATTATGTTAAACTCATTGAAGTGCACTTTAAAGGGTTCCAAGCCCAAAACTCTTTTTCCCTAAATCCTTTTTGTAAAGCATCCCAGATCAGAGAGAAGGTGAAGGTGATAGAAATCTGGTTCAAAGCAACCATCAACATGTTACCATTGCCACATACTTTTTGTTTGTAAGTGCCTTTATTTATCATTATAGTAAATGCTGCAAGTTATTTATTCTGACAGAGTGAGTGCAGTGAAGTGTGAAAATGGAGAGTGAAGAATGACGTGAAGAGTGAGGAAGAATGTCATGTGAGGGATGTATGCTTTTAAAAACTTTTCAGAAGTACCATTAATTTCTTCACTGCATAAAACATTTTAAAGTGCACTTTAAAGGGCTCTGAAGACACACTGACCCTTAAATGGACTTTGTTGCCCCCCTGTGGTCAGAACTAATAGTAGAGGAGGAAAAAGCAGTGGAGTGAAGGACAGCTGACACAAACATGTGATGCACATCAACACATTTCATAAAAAGAGATTTCACTTTCCAGAAAACACTTGGCGAGAGAGTATTTGGTTGTGTACTGTTTTCACGCACACCGCTGTTATCCTCCCCATAATTAAAGTGAAAGGTAAGTGAACACACACAGATGTGAACACAGATAGGGAAAACCAGAAGAGCAGGCACAATATGGCCTAAACAGACCAAATCCAAGCGTGCACACACATTTGCATGTCACTGTTTGTTCCTTCTCTCGATCCAACACCAGTTGTGCAGCTCTGTTCTCAATCTCTTTTCATCCGTGTTTGGCACCATGGGGGTCAGTAATACCTGAAGGGAGGAATGTGTTTGCATTTACATTCATCCAATTGGAAGTTGCTAGGCTGGCGCATTCTTTAGAGCTGCAAACGTTTTCCTTTTTTGTCAAACTGCCTTTAACTGTCATTTTGCATTATTGACGCACTGTTATGCTAATAAATGTTTTTCAGTTGCTTTGACGCAATGTATTTTGTTTAAAGTGCTATATAAATAAAGGTGACTTGACTTGACATTATGGGAATGATGATGGCACCATAATGCCACTAGTGACTGTCACATGTTCACTAGTGTTGATCACAAGTTCGGTATGGAATACCACAAGGCTCAGTGCTAGGACCATTGCCTTTTACCCTGTACATGCTACCTTTGGGAAATATCATTAAGAAACATAAGGAGTTAGCTATATTATATTATATTATATTATATTATATTATATTATATTATATTATATTATATTAAAGGTGGGGTAATTTCACCTGTATTGATACTGATCTGGGAAAGCAGATATAATGGGGTGAAGTCGTGACCTAATGGATAGAGAGTTTGACTCCTAAGGTTGTGGGTTCAAGTCTTGGGCCAGCAATACCACACTGAACACCCAACTGCTTCCATTAGCATAAATGGCTGCCCACTGCTCTGGCTGTGTGTTCACGGTGTGTGTGTTTTCACTGCTGTGTGTGTGCACTTTGGATGGGTTAAATGCAGAGAACGAATTCTGAGTTATAGGTCACCATACTTGGCTGTATATCACATCACTTATTATAATGTTATTTTATAAACTTCCTGTTCAGCAGGACACCAAATGTAATGGAAACTGGGTGGGACAAGTGTTCTCAAACATGTATTCTTCCACAAAGCTCTCACTGTTGAGATTTATATTCAATAACACACCCTTATGGCTGAGTATATTTGCTCAAGCTATTGTTTTGCACACACTTGTACAGCTGACTAAAAAAGGATATTTACTCTTGACCTAGAATTATCGTCATAATACACATATACATACAGTCACGTGCAAGCCTGGGGAAATCCTGATAAATACTATGAGATAGAGTTGATGCTAATGCAGAACATCAGCAATCATGTACAAACTCTCATTATTTCTTTTTTCTTTTTTTTGTCTTCATTTGTCCTTACTCTTTATTTCATTAAATGACCATGTGTTTCTGTTTGTATATATATATATATATATATATATATATATATATATATATACACACACACACACATATATATGTGTTTTTTAATATATATTAATTGATATGTATTACTTTTGTGTGTATAATACGCTTATGCAAAAGTCTGTCTGTTTGTATAATAATGCATTCAATTTATTTATTAAATACTCTTGTATGTGCATGTGTGTAAAATATTTATATACGTGTGTGTGTGTGTGTGTTTGTGTGTGTGTGTGTTCAATATATATAAATAATTACGTAGATTTTGTGATCATGTTCCTTCAGTGTGCTAAAACTGACGAATAATATAAAAATATATAATGATAATATTTAGTAATTAAATGCACAGTTTTTTCCATGCATTGTTGTCTGTGCATATTATTTGTACAGTAAGACTCCTGTCGGTGCAGATGGGATGGAGTGAGTGTGTTTAGGTATTTATAGAGTGAGAGACAACAGAAGATGAGAAAGATGGAGAACACAGAAAACTGTGAGTTTCTACAATCGTGAGAATGTAAAATGAACACAGTGATTACATAACTGGTTAGCACACACACACACACACACACACACACACACACACACACACACAAACCAAGAGCGTATAATTGCACTTCTACTGTTGTCTGTGTAAGAGGGATGTTTGTGCTGTCATGATACAGCTCATGTGTCACATAATGGACCTGTGTGTTCAGATTAACCACCAGAATAGTAGCTGAGATCACCTACTTTGTGCAGAACAGCCAACAGTCCCCTTGAGAAATATGGCTTAGACATGCTAAATAATGTTAATGGAAATGCAGAGATGTCCTCATGGTATGAAAGTGTGCATATTAGTAGAGCTTTAGCATCTCTTTCAGTTATCATGAATCCCTTGTGTGTAATGTCAAAGGTGAAAGAGCATCTTTTACTCTCTTTTATGATCCAGTCGCTGACCAGTCCAGTCTTACCAACCGTTTTAAACCAATAAAGGTTTTAAATTAGCATCAGTGTGTGCGAGCGATAAGATCACATCAGCAGTGGTGAAGCCAGCTTTTGCCTGAATGGCAATTAGATTCACTGTTTTGGATCGTCACATTTAAATAAAAGTTCTGTCATGAAACTCTAGTTGGCGCTGGCTCTAACTCAATCTGAAATAATCGCATCATTGTTCACATTGTGTAGCTGACTGGTTTCTTTTCACATCAGCAGCCAAAGAGCTTGCTGTTCAACACTTAGATACTTGGCTGTAGCAGCTGCAGCACGCTTCAGAAACCCTCCACCCTCCCCAGCTCCACCTGTATAGATCTGCCATGCCATACCATACGTCACATGAAAGGTGAATACATCATCTGTCCATTGAAGTATGATTTGATATGATAGGACAGTATTTGGACGAGATACAACTATTTGAAAATCTGGAATCTGAGCGTGCAAAAAAAATCCAAATACCGAGAAAATCACCTTTAAAGTTGTCCAAATGAAGTTCTTTGCAATGCATATAACTAATCGAAACTTACTTTTTTATATATTTATAGAAGCAAATTTACAAAATATCTTCATGGAACATGATCTTTACTTAATATCCTAATGATTTTTGGCATAAAAGAAAGATCGATCATTTTGACCCATACAATTACATTTTTTGGCTATTGCTAAAAATATACCCCAGCGACTTAAGACTGTTTTTGTGGTCGAGGATCACATTTCATGTACGTTATATATGGGGGTAATTTCATATTTGTTACATGTGCAGCAAAAGTATTTATGCTCACATGTTGTTATTATGAAAACAAGTAGCTCTTAAAGATTTCTAGAATTGTTACAGCTCTTTTGTTTTAAATAGGGATGCATGATATAGGGTTTTTGCGAATGTCCAATATGAGATATCCCTAGTAGGGCTGTACGATATGTCGAAAATATCACAAATGTATATATTGCAATATGCATATTGCGACGGCATGTGATATCTGAATTATTTTAATAAAGTCTCATGCTCTGACACACACCTGAAGCGCCTCTCAGACAGCGTATGATCCCTTCAGTTTTCTTTCACACCTTATTACACTTGAACAACAAAAATAACTAAATAATCGTCCACCCCAATGTTTTTGTTTACCTAGATGTTCTTGATGTTAAGTTTTAGGTTGATATTAACTATATATTAACAAGTTGATCAAAGAGTTTTTGGTATTTAAATATTAGAATTATACGTTTTCATTGATGTTAAAATTACATTTTCAGATTTGTGACATTGCTTTTTATTTAATGCTAAAACACTGCTGGTCACTTTCAGAGGTTGTGGCGATGCTTTCTTTTCCAAGAAAGAATGTTAAACAGATACAGGACCTTGGTTATATACATTTCAGTTTTTAAATATTTTAAAGTATAATTTAAATTGATTTCATTGATTTTGTTTGTAACCTTTGCACACGAGAGACTTGGTGTCATTTCTATACAGAGGGAAATATATCTTGCATCGGCTATCAGCCAAAATGAGTTGAAAATATCAGTATATCGGACAACTTATTCTATTAAACATCCTGTTAAAGAGATTTCATTTGTGATTTTCTTTCCTTTGAGGACACCTCGGTTTAAAGAGGGGGAGATGATCATATCTCAAAACAGATGAATCCATACGCACCAGTGAAACTCATGAATATTTCAGGACAGATGGTGTCAATTCATGCTACATGTGGAGATCATCACTGATCCGCTGATCTGACTGCTTCACAGCCCGCCTGAGACCAAACACACACACACACACACACACACACACACTTCAGTGAACCTGCTAGTAATTACTTGCCCTGACACACTCCGAGTCTAGGTGAACACGACTGTCCCTGCAGGTCACGAGGTCAAACACAAAGCTCAGAGAATTAGCTTCTGATTTATGAAGTGTTTACTAAGGCGTGCGTTACTCATCGTGTTCAAACCTTGGCATTTAACTCCTGTGAGTTTGCAATTTATCTTGCAATGTTTGATCTGCAGACTCAAGTCATGTGTTTTGTTGAGAAGAAGTGTTCTGCGTCTCGCCTGTTGAATGATAAAAGAGATGATTACTTTAGCAATCACCCAAACATCTGCATAGAAACATTACCAGCATTACCAACATAACAAGTTCAGGTAAGTTCATCCAAAAATGTATTGTAGAATTGCTGGTAGCCATTGACTTCAATATGAAAATAAATATATGTGGAAGTCAGTGGGTGCCAGCAGCTGTTATGTTACTAACATTCTTCAAAATATCTTCTGTTTTGTTCAACAGAAGAGAGAAACTCATACAGGTTTGGAACAGAGCTAACGCACATCCGTCACATACACACCCATGAAATATTGACACGCTCTAATATTACGTCGAAATATTTCATCTATCTTCTTATTTGCATTTCACAACGTCTCCGTCAGCAGCTGATCCTGCTCCGGAGGGGTTTTAAATCCTGCTGGAGAGAGAAAACGAAAGAAAGCAAGCTCCTGAACTGCTTAATACAGTACAACAGGTGAACTCGGCTTCAGACGGGAATGATTCCTCGAAGGCTGCTGCTCCACTTTTTCTTATTTTCTTCCCTTTCTTATTTAACCGCTTAGAGACAGAATGAGAGAGAACGAACAGGGTTGGATGGAGGGAGCACTTCGCGATTAAGACGTGAGGGATAAATCTAAAGAGAGCGAGAGAGGAAACGTGTGAAGAGAGAGAGCTACTAACAATTCAGCCGTACTTTATGTATTTATTATTATATGTTTGCTAAGCCAAGCAGCACTATGAGTAGCATTTAGAGACGTCATTTGATCATGTTGTTGTGCTTTGTAACTAAACAGCTACTTTATTGGTGGTTTTCTAGATAAATGCCAGTTTACACATTTACACTCATTGTTTTGTTCAGAAAATGTATAAATGTAGATGAAGCAAGATTGAAATTTAGTAGAAATTTTTACAGTTAATTTTCAGTCAAGACAAAATAGCAGAATAAAAAACGGCTGTGGGTGGATAGTGAGAACAGATGGATGGATGGACGGATGGATGGAGCGAGAGAAAGAGAGGGACAGAAGTCTAACAGGGGTCTGGCAGCGTGGGCCAAGCATACAGACCACTGTTGATGTGAAACCAGCCAATCAGAGCACAGCTAACCTCAAATTCAACCAATCACAGCCACCGTCTGGAACAGTGTACAGGCAGAGCATTCGGTTACAATATATTTACCGTATGAAAGATGGAACAGAGGAGCAGAAATATAAATGTTTTGACAAGCTTGTCTGAAACACACCAAATTTTCCACTGTAATGTACATGAAAAAGGTGAAGTGTGTAACTTTTAGGACTTAAAACACTTATTTTCTTCCTCTGGTTAGTTGACTTCCTGAAGATTATAAACACTCCAACAGAGTTCAAGCAAAAATCTCATTCATTTTCTCCCTAGGGGGAATTAATTTTGTATGAAAACTTATAAACCGTTGAAGACAGACCTACTGTGAGCTACAAGGCTGTTAATTGACAAGTGTTTGCTTTTGGTGAAGCCATCAGCCCATATTATTGACTTATGTTTTAGATAATCGTATTCAGCAGCAGAATCCCTTGTGAAAAACTGTAACCATGTATGCATATTGTTATTATACCCATATATACAAATATATATATATATATATATATATATATATATGTGTGTGTGTGTTATATATGTGTTATATGATTAAATGAATCAATATGATTTAAATGAATTAATATCAATTCAGCATTTACATGAAATATATTGTTTTATGTGTATAATCAAGATCTTAAATATTTGTATTTTTCCTAATTAAAGCTGCTAAAATAAACAGCCTTGCCTTTTTGAGTTTTTGGGGTTTTAAATGATTGGTTTTGAATCAGTTAGAGTGAGTTTGGGACAGACGTGTAGACATGTTTAACCAAACAATGGTAGACAAGAGAAAACCTGTTTGAAAACCATTTGATAGTTGACATGATGTCATTTACAATTGTTTTCCAACAACAAAAAGCAAAAAGCATGAAAAAAGCTGAAGAAAAGGCGTTAAAATTAATGCGTTAACGCATGTGATTAATTTTTTCAGTTTAACACCTTAAAGATATTTAATCCAATTAACGCGGGGCAGAACTAGGGTTGGTCACCCCACTCACAACCGCTGCTTCTGTCTCTTATATGTATAAATCAAGTTTTAATTGTTTTCTAAGAGACTACAAATTATTAGGTTGCATTAATGGTGCAGAATAACGCATTTTCAGCTTTAATTCAGTCCATAAGCTGTTCTTTTCAAAATTCCAGTGTGTAAAAATTATTTTGTAAATACTGTACATTATTTTTCATTGCCCTTCAGCGAGGATTGTTCCTCGGCTCTTAACAGCCATGTGCTACCAAGCATAACTAATGCATTGCATTGCATTGTTGTGATGTGGGCCAGCCTCTTTCTCTGTTTGCTCAAGACTGGGTTTAATTCATGTCCGCTAGTGTGACCTTGTCATCCGATCCAACACAAGAAGGAGAGGATCCCCATAATGTGTGAAGCATCACTTCATCCAGGCACCTGTGATGCCATCGGCTGCATCAGCCTCCATTCTTTCTTCTTCTGTTTGAAGTATCTCTCTCCCTCTGCCCTCCATTCAGTGTCTTTTGTCTTCACTTCCTCTTCACATTTCTCTCTGCACCATTATTGTCTCGCTCTTTAGTTCATTACCACTCATAAATCACTTCAGAATCGTTCAAAACAAATGTAAATTAGCCTCATTACCTGACTGAGCAATTAGACACAAGCACACAGAGTCATTTTAGGATAAACAGAAAAATCACTAGTTTCCATTGCAATGATATTTGATGTGTTTCCTTTTGAAATAGGACGTTTGGGGTGAGGCTTATTCTTTTTTTTATTATCAAACAACCTTATGTTTAACATCACAGCTGTTAAACGTGATCTCTTGCTTGATTCTGGTAATTATTGAATGAGATTAGTTGAAGTGACAGTATTTCATTGGCCAGAAACGTGCATATGCTTCGACAGATCCTGGAGTAATCCACAGCACTGCAGTCCATCAGTTAACGGTTTGAGAAGCCAAAAGAAACAAACTCATCAAGACATTTTTACCATCAAACAGTTGCTTCCAGCTTAAATATGGGTTCAAAATTCATAATAATGCTATTTTCAGTGAAAAAGCCGTCTCATCTGAATCAGGAGAGAAATATGCACAGATCAAGCAAAGCCAAAACTGTTCAAGGTCGTTCAGATATGTTGATTTGGATGTGAGAGAATATCAGATTGTGATTTTTTTTTTTTTTTATCAGCTGTTTGGACTCTCTTTCTGACGGCACCCATTCACTGCAGAGGATCCATTGCTGGGAAATTGATGCATACAATTGATCCATTATAGATGATGCATCAATACAACGAACCAAACAGATCTCATCACTACATAATACATGAAACCCACCAGCTCTACATCCCGGTCCGCATGTACGTCCTGTACATTATTTCACTCCTCTGTCTGGCAGTGAATCCTCTCTCTGTCCCCAGGCTGTGCCACCCTGAATACGGAAGAATTGTATCTGATCCAGATAGCAGCCAAACAGCTCTCCGTTGAGCTGCCGCGCCGCACAGATAGCCTTCTCCCTCTCTCTCTCTCTCTCTCTCGCTTTCTCTCCGCCGCCAAAAGAGCACCTCTGAAGTGCTGGAAAGGTCAAGTCATTGTGAGCCGCACGTTTAGAGCCATTGTCTCGCTGTGACCAGGACAAGAGCGTCTCAGAGCCGTCCACTCTTCCTCCGTCTGGGAAGGACATCTATATTACCTGGAGAGAGCGATCCGTTAGCGTCTACTTTGAAGTACACACACATATATTTAGACATTTTGCAGCTAGATGATATAGATACAGCTTTTTTTAGCTAAGCTGCCAAACACTGACACATTGGTTAGGGATACGTTGGGTTTCCACCAACATGCTACTACATTTTAAACTATTCACGGTTGAATTGACATCATGAATCAAAGTTGAATATTTGAGATATTGAGTGTTGATATTGAGATGTTTCTTCATTGTCTTACTTTTCGTAAAGATCTTAATTTAAGCATTGATTTATATATATTTTGTTAAAGGGATAGTCCACCCTAAAATACAAATTCTGTATCGTTGAATCACCCTGACTTCTGTTGAACACAAAAGAAGACATTTTGAAGATTTTATTTGGGTAACCAAACAGTTGACGGTAGCCATTGACTTTTATAGTATTTTTAACCCCAATCTGTTGCTTTTTGGTTACCAACATACTTCAGAATATCCTCATTTTTGTTAAGCAGAAGAAAGAAACTCATACAGGTTTGAGGGTAAGAAATAATAATTTTTGGGTGAACTGTCCCTTTAAGTTTTTTTTTCCTGCATTTTCTGACATTATTTCAACCATAATCAGAATATCCTTTAAAAAAGCATTGAATCTACACTGAAAGGGTGTAATTTCTTTATTAATATCTGAATATTAGATGACATTTATTGTAACAATCAGGGCTGTATCACAACTAGGGTGATGCATTAAACTTGAATAGATAAATTTACACTAAATACGGCTAATGATGCTAGAAAACATGAAAAAACAATGACAACACTTAATCAAATATTTTCATACATTAAATAGAGAGAAGGACTTCTGTAATAGAACTCAAATGATTCTTGAATCATTTACTCACATGAACCATCTGAACAAACTGATTCACGATTCATTTAAGTGAATCGCTTTGTTTGGACGGTTCTTGTAATTAAACTTTAGTGCGTAGGCACACTCTCTGTCCATGTCTCCTCCTGGAAAAGCATATAGGCTTTAAAGTAGACTCGGTGTCCAAATTGTGGCTTTGAGGTGTCCGGTAACAGGAAAGGATTTAACATTTCAAACGAAGTCCCATTCGCCAAAATAAACTCAAATTTCTGGAGCTTTGAAGTTGAATATTGCATATACATGTGAGGCCACAATGGAAACTGGTGGCATTTAGGCTTAAAAACACCTTTTCAGTCATATGGGATCAAGTAACGTTTTATGTGTGAACAGTAAAGATGATTCTCCTATAAAGCTGTGGATTTTACAGGCAGGCTCTTTAAGCTACTAAACTTGAAGGCCCTTACAAACCCAACTTCCATACATTCTTTGAATGCTTTGAAACCCTGTGCTGGTCTATAATCGACCTTCACCTGTGAATTCATCATCATAAATGTTGACAGTAATGAACATATTGTAAAGCTGCTCCGTTTTCCCAAACCAGGTGTAATTACAAACGAGAGCCATATGGCCGTGTTTCATATTGATGTTCTAATCAAACCTGTCCTTACATTCTTTAAAAGTCACAAAAAAAAAATCTATCAATGGACTGCGGTAGAGGTCATATTTAATTTTACATTACAGCAGCAGAGCATTAAAGAGCATAAGAGCATTAAACTGCAGTGAAAATTTGTGACTTGCCGTGTTTTCTTTTCTTGTTAAAATCTATGTGCACAGATGGACGTTTTATAATTTTTGCATACAAAATATTTGGTTGCACACACTCCTTTTTGCCCACATGAAATCTTTTCCACAATCATATTTCCAATGTTTTCTCAGCAGAACCATCGTCACCAAAGCATACAGCAGTTTAACTCATCGAATAAACTGTACTTCCATCCCTCACAGTCTTATTTTCACTGACATTAGCGCAGTCTCTGAGACACTGAACAAGAGGAACGGAGTTATCTTAATGTTCCTGTCATTAACTCTCATCTGTTTAAGCACCATCAACAATCATCCCGTTTTATGAGCACTGGTAGTGTCTTAATGCATTATAAGCACTCTGGATATTCACAGGGTGTTATTATAATTTGTCTTGTGGCCAGTCAGTCGCACAAGAGCCATAATTATTTTACAAGCTTCGCAATCTCCTTCTTACCAAGAGATGATGTCTTTGCTGCTTTGGAACCACAATGCCTTTGTTTGTGTTCATATATTTCCCATTATTAACTTCTAGGAATGCCATTTAGAGCCATTTAGCCATCCGGAGGAGGTTGTTATTGTTCTGAGGTTGCTCTCTCATAGCTTCAGAGACTTCATGGAAACACACGTGAGATTACTGAGGAAGAATTGGAGGAGGAAGACACCTAAAACAAACATTTTGTGTCTTTTCAGCAACTCACACTCATGAATCATGCACTTTAAGACCAGGATGTAAAGAAAGTAAATAAAGTCAGTTTGAAATGCTTGTTGACTTTGAACTCTAGTGTGTAATTTCTGCTCCATTAATGACACCAAACAAAATGAGCAAATCCCAACTCTCTTCTGTTTTCTATTGTTAGAGTGACAAGAAAACCCTGCCCCAAACTCACGCCATTGGTCAAACCTCAAGATGACAGTTACAGTGTCAGGAACGCATCTGAAGCAAAAGTCTCCATTTGCTCTCCATTTCATCTCATTGCTGTCAAGAGAAAAAATTGTTTGTTGAAACGGTGTTTTCAGCAGATAAATCCGAAGATTCACACCACAAATTTTTTCTTTCTTCCTTTAGGCAGTCAAGCTGAAATTAATCTAGATATGGCTCTCTATAAAGACCTCTGTTTGAAAACATAGTGACTCCCTTGCTGTCTTACTATCTATATATAGACAGCTGCCTTCTAAGTGCAATGGAATGTAACTACGGGAACTTGTAAGTGATGCTTTATATTGAAAGATATAAAAAGAGCTCCTTACTTGATTTACAATTGATTCCAATGTAATTTGATATTAGCATGTTGCTAAGCTAACAACATGTTTCTCCAAATATCAGAAAGATACATATATATTGGGTATAATAGCCTCTACTGTTGTTTAATTTTAATAATTTTTTGGTTCACTTGGTTGTCGCTGTTTTGCACTAAGCTTGTTGCAGAGCATTCTCGGATTGCCTTATTGCACTTGTCGCACAAATTTTACATGTCTCGCTTAGTTAACAAACCTGATTCAGATGACCAACTCGTTAGATGTGAGCTACGTGAATGAACTGTTTCGATCAATATGATCCCTACAAGGTGTTCATTGCTCCCTACTCCCTTAGCAGGGGTTTACTTCACTTTGGACCATGGACTGGAACTGGGAACAGCTGATGTAGCCTATTCTAGAAAAGTTGTTTTTGGTATTCTGGTCTGTGAGCATAAATGCATTCAGGGGGCGTGGTTTGGGACGACGATTACAGGGAGGGTGGGGCGTTCACTTTCAGTGCTATCAGGTTAATCTTAGCATTTTCCAAGATCTCCTATTGCATCTTTAATTTCTTTGTTTAACTGTTCTATCTGATTATTAGACAGACTTCAGTGTTAGACAGAACTGTTAACGACAACGACAAACAAGAGAGAGAGTGTGAGCACTGTGAGCACTCAGGTGTTGCCGCTCTCAGTGCCATCAGAATAAAAGTCCCGCCTCCAACACATCGGCCAAGCAGAAAAACTTATCGGCAGATGCCAATATTTGAAAAATGACAAATATCGGCCGATATATCGGCCTTGGCGATATATCGGTCGACCACTAGAATCCACCACGAATGCATGCTGAATTTGAAACCACATACAAGCATACTACTCTACTATTTGTATCATAGTAAGTGTAGTATGCCAGTATGCAATTCTTAATTCAGAGTGTGTGTCTAGGTAGGGTTCTCACTAGGCATTCGGACAAAGAAAGTCCAGAAAAAGGTTCAGGAATTTTCAGTTCATGGACTTTAAGCACATTAAAACGCATCAGCTATCTCTCGAACACCCAGTAGATTCTTCAAGGGCACTGTTGGGACACTCACTGTTAGGTGTATTTTAAGAAGTGTTTTCTCAAAGAGCCCTTTGCAGTGGAAATGTCTTGAGAAAAGTTTTTGGTATTTGGTGTTTTTTATGACAAACACGTCTAAGAGCCTGTGAGCATGTAGTTGTTTGTGCACCAATTACTGCCAAATGTCAGATGTTAAAGAAAACCTAGCGCTGGAGAAAATGTCATACTCTGCCTGCCGGCCCTCAGACATGCCCTCCAAAGACTGAAGGAGAGAACAAGAACAGGGGAGGAAAATTGTACCCTGCAACTAAGCAATCGTAAAACTTAAACAGGATATTCTTTTTTTTTAATTTTATTAAAGGGGTCATTGGATGCCCATTCTCCACAAGCTGATATGATTCGTTAAGGTCTTAATGAAAAGTCTGTAATATAGTTTGGTTAAAATTTCTCAATGGTACTGTAAAAAACAGTAAAAAACTTTTTTACCCTGTCAAAAACCAGCTCTTTCCAGAGCAAGCCGTTTTGTAGCATTTTCCTTTAAATGTTAATGAGCTCTGCTGACCCCGCCCCTCTCTCTTCCGAGCCGCTCTCTTGTTTACTTTATCCACATTCATTGTGAAACTTGCTAATTAGCAAATTATTAGCAAAGGTTATTTGCAAAGATTCTTTGTAAACTTTATACTCACTTCTGTAGAAGCTAGATCACAAATGATTTGCTCGAATATAGACGCATTTAGAAAGATCGGCTCAATTTAAGAAAGGGGTAGAAAGATTTTAGTAGATAAATAAGAAAACGCTGCATGAATTTTTCTTATTATAGGGTGGTTGTGTTCGGTGAGAGTGATTTCACTAAGTACAACGTCAATCAGAATTGAAATTGTGGGTAGGGTTAGGTTTAGGGGTAGGGATTGGGTTCAGTTTATATTTTTGGACAATAATGTTGATCAAGGATCATCAAAAGATCCAGTAACATGTCTTAATTGGCAAAATCACCGCGACTGGTTGTGTTCACACACTGCCAACACAGATTTCAGTTCAAACAACTTGTAAAAGTGCATGTATCATCCATGACCCCTTTTAATGAAAACAAAGAAAGGACTTCTAAAAGTTGGCTTGTTGATCTTTTCTTGTCTCCCAACCTTGTTCATAAAGAATGCGTGTTTTCATCTGAAAACGTGAGACGCAGCACCCAGGAATTGATTTTAAAAAAGCGCTACGCAAAACATGAGGGTCTCGAAATGCTCTTTATTTCAATAAAGTAATGCAATAACAGAATTATTGCCCCGGTCGAAGCTCTTGTGTCGAGGCCAGACATGCAGAGATATCAGTCCACTTCTGGAGTCCACCGAACTCGACGTCCAAACTTATAAAACATGCTTTACAGGACACTTTAATTCAATGAATGGGCTGAGAGAGAGAGAGAGGCGAAGAGAAGAAGAGAGAGAGGACACCAGGTGCTCATTTATCTTCAGTAATTCGTTTATGGCAAGTGGAGTCTGGCTGGATTTGAGAGTGGACCTTGCGAACACACATCACTATGTGTGTGTGTGTGTGTGTGTTTGTGTGTGTGTAACCGGCAGAGGAGGGAATCTAGGACGTGGACCTGGAAATGTCTCTGTTTGTGGAGCAGATGAGTCCAAATGGGCTTCTGTCCCGGCTGGAAAATCCAGCCAAAGCCAGCTCAAGGTGGTTGATGGTTTTACAGGGTTTATAGCTGGTCATTAGCTGGTTTAGGCTAATTAAGGTGGTTAAAAGAATAGTTCAACCAAAAATGAGTATTCTGTCATCATTTACTCAGCCGCTGAGTAATTTCTGTTATTCGTGGGAAACATCATATTGTTGTAGATAATTTCCAAGCTGCTCTTCCATTAATAACAATGGATGGGGACTACGGTTGTCAAGTGCCTAAAAGAATAAAAGTGCATCATAAAATATTGTCTAAATGGTTGTACTATTATCTGAAATCACAATATATCTCTGTGTGAAATATAAGACATTATACAGAGAAAATCATGCTTTTGGTCACCATTCACTTTTGCTTTAAGGAAAAGAGCAGTTTGACATTCTGCTATAAATCCTCTTTTTCATCAGAAAATTGAGCTTGTTGAGTAAATATAATTTATTTTATATTTTCCAGAAGGATTACCAGATTGAATGTGAGCGCTGTGTCAATATCTTTAGGACATGAGTTTAATTAGTTCTGTATTTGTGCATCTTCCTGACCAGCACAAAATGAGCTTCTTACTGTTCATTAAATCTCGAAATCCTCATTTAAACTTTCCGACGAGACCTCAACTTTTTAATTAAATCTGGAATGATTCTGTTGTCTTCTTCGGTAAAATAAGGACAGTATGGAGAGGGCTGCTTGTGATTGAGATGTCAGCCTAGATAATGATGATGTCAGAGACCAACTGTTTCCTGTTCAGAGCAGGATGACTGCATCTGCCTGTGATGTGACTGAACACTGTGTGTTTTCACATCATATGTTTCACAAAACCACATGAATCCTCAAAACTTAAACCAGAATGTCTTCACAAATCTAGACCTTCGGGGCAAGTCGTTTAGGATTTCCAACATGTATTTTTTCACAATGGCTGATTTTACAGCTGTGAGTGTTTCTTCAGTTCAACCATTATTAACTAGGGTCGATTACTACGATTATAGTAATTGATTACTATAAAAGTCATGTGAAAACTTGAAATTTAATTAATTTATTTTTTTCTCTTATTTTTAAAGACTTTTAAATAGTTTAGGTTTACCCTTTTCCCAGACCTAGACTTTGAGTCATAAATTATAAAATTCCACCCTACAAACTATATGGTTGCAAAAAGGGGGAAAATTGGAAACGTTCCAGGATTTTTTTTTTTTTTTTTTTGAATATTCCAGGGATTTTTGAAAATTTTCTGGAAATTTACTGAACTTTGCAATGCTAAACATTATAAAATATTTTTAGAATTTGAAACTATGGAAGCCAGTTTCCACCATAAAAAAATGCAATGGAATAGAATAAAAATAGAATATATATAAAATAGAATAAAAAAATAATTATAATGATCTTACAATTCTGATTATTTTTTTTTTATTCTCAAAATTCTGAGTTTAAAATTCCTTATTTCTGGCTGTTTTTCTCAGAATTACGAGAATCTTTTTTTTTTTTTTTCAAAAGCAGTTATGAGACAATTTGAGTAAAATTTGCGAGACATAAACGTAGAATTCTGACTTTCCAAATTTACATTTTGCAATTTCTTCTGCGAATTCCGAGTTTATATCTTACAATCCTTTTGTTTCCTCCGCGAAAAAAAAAAAAAAATTATTATGACAATTGTTTTTTTTACAATTTTGCAACTGCAAATATTATTGACTTTTTGTGTGTGTGTGTGTGTGTGTGTGTGTGGCATTTCTAATCATGCTATAATCTTGTAAAATTATGCAAAAATATGAAAATATGTTATTTATTTTTAATATACAGTACATAAAAAGCTCTCTATTTAATTAGCATCAGCGAGAAAAAGTAGTTGGCCATTTAGTTCCAAAAATTAATGTCATTTCCACAACATAAAATAGAAATGGTTATAAAGTTTCAAAATATTTACAAAGTAAAAAAAAAATAAGAATCTCCTGCAATGCATATACATTGTTAACTAACTAAATGAGAGTCTGAAATGTTTATTTTCCAAAAGTTCATCCAAAAATTAAATTGTCATCATCTGCTCACCCTCAAGTTGTTCCAAACCTCTGTGAGTTTCTTTCTTCCTTTACACACAAAAAAAATACTTTGAAGAATGTTGGTAAGACTTCCATAGTATGAAAAAAAAATACCAGCATTCAACAAAATATCTTCTTTAGTCTTCAACAGAAGAAAGAAACCCACACAGGTTTGGAACAAGTGGACGGTGAGTACATGATGACAGTATTTGTGTGTTTGGGTGCACTGTCCCTTTAAGATGAATAAACCCACGTGTGTTTGTTTGCCTCTTCAACACATCATTCCTAAATAACATTACTGACAGCTTCTTCTTCCCGCTGAACGTCTGTATCTCTCTTTCCATGTCTATCGCTTTTCTCTTCCTCTGCTCCGTCGTTCCACTCGTTCCCACAGGGCGGGAGAGCAGGCCGGCAGTTGTTTATCTGTTGTCCTTCATCTTCATAACTTTATCAGGGAACGACAGAGCGAGAAATTACAGGAGTAGATTATAGCAGATTGTTAAATGAATAGAGAATTGCACTGAGAGACAGGGAGAAGGGACGGATAAAAAGATGGACATGGAACGAGCAAACATAGGGGAGAAATGAAAGACAGAGCAGGAAAGACTGAGAGAGAGTCTACAGCGGACGAACATGAGACGAACTCAAGCGTTTGTGAATATGACAGAAGAACGGCTCTCTGACCTTTAAGCCTTCATTAATCACTTGCACTAATGGATAAACTGATAAAGAAGCGTTCGCACTCACGATTTAGAGACAAAACCACCTTAAGTCACCTACATCTATCTATCTATCTATCTATCTATCTATCTATTTTCTGTCTGTATATCTATCTATCTATCTATCTACACTCTTAGAAAAAAGGGTTCATTGGGGTTCTACTCAACTCCAAAGAACCTTTTTATGCTAAAAGGGTTCTATAATGACAAGAAAGAACCCATTTGGCACAAAGGTTCTTTAGGCTATTATTCCTTCATATATTACATTATTCTGCAACATTTTGTATTTGTAATTAAACTATTGTTTGTAGTAACTTAATATCACATTTTAATCATGCAGATTTTTGGAGAAAAACTGAAATGGCACTCTTCGTGTGATATTGATTAACTACATAAAATGATATAAATATATCTAGTTCAGTATATAGTATATATATTTCCTAACCCCATATCTTGAATTTTGTCATGCATTCATCCGGACGCCCGAACTGACTCAAGTGATTCGCGAATCCACTTTGAACTCCCGAATTGACTCAAATGATTCGCGAACCCGCTACGAACTCCTGAACTGATTAAAATGATTCGCGATCCCGCTCCGTACTCTCCAACTAATTCAAATGATTCGCGAACCTGCTCCAAATGATTCGCGAACCCGCTTTGAACTCCCAAACTGACTCAAATGATTCACGATCCCCAAACTGACTCATATGATTCGCGAACCAGCTCCGAACTCCCGAACTGACTCAAACGATTCACGCTCCGAACTCCCAAACTGACTCAAATGATTCGCGAACCCGCTTTGAACTCCCGAACTGATTCAAATGATTTGCGATCCTCAAACTGACACAAATGATCAAAATGATTCACGCTCCGAACTCCCAAACTGACTCAAATGAATCGCGAACCCATTCCGAACTCCCAAACTGACTCAAATGATTGAGCTGGAACGAGGCAAGGCCGGCCTTGTATGACATTATGGAAAAATCTTATTCCAACAGTGTGGTGAAATGTGGCGTGAGATCGAAAATAAACATGTCATATCAGGTAAGATTTTCTTTTTGCCAATCGAGGTCTTTAGAAAACTGGTTTGTTATTTTTTTAATGGTCCATTGTAAGAATAATGACGTGTGTGTGTGTCTGTGCCAAAAATTATTTGGTTAATGGAAACAGGCAGTTATTATTATTATGTGTTAGCATCTAGTGTACGTCCAGTAGAGCAAAAAGTAAAAATTTGGCATTACAAATAATCATGAAACTGACAAAGAGCCCAAGCAGCGGTGGGATTCATTGCGAACCTAGTATATGCGTTATAAGAAACAAGGACCGTCAGGAAGTTCTGGATCTCAGAAGACTGGCAGGCAGCAATGGATCCTGAACTGCCTGCAGTTTCTACAGCCTCACACAAAAAGTATTGTTGTAGCTTTGCCCTGTTATTGTTATGGGTGACTGGTGAACAGTTGTAAGAATCTATGGTATCACATCATTTGCATTTAGATTTTTATCTTTTACATTTTTTTAAGGAATCTTCGGCTGATAGTGATTCCTGTTCACCCTCAGATGGTACCAACAGTTACACATGGATTGGCACCCATGAAGAGCCCAGTTTCATTGAGACGGAGCTACAGCCCAGTACACCCTTGCCTGAATCCACGATCTGTGGAACTGAGTCTACAGCTGAGTCCACAGTCATTAGAAAGAAACCAAATACTCCAAAGCCTCCGGGGAAGCACAGGAAGATGCAGGATGAATCCTCCAGTGAGGAGTCCACATACTTGATGCGCACCATCGGGAAAACTGTGGAAAAGTTGGCATCACAGGAAAACACCAATGATGCCATCTCAGCTTTCTGTAAAAAACTAGAACACAGAATGCGACGTTTGCCACCACATGTACTGCCACATTTCCAGCATGAGGTTGATGATTGCCTTTTCAAATATTCAGTGGGCCACAGCCATTCACTGGATGCATCTTTCAATCAGTATACACACCTGTAATGTGTTACATTGCAAAAGTGTAATCATGTTTGCAGTATATTGTAAGTTGTACATGTACATTTGTAATTTATATTATAGTTGTATTATAGTGCTTGTACAGTTCTATTTAGAATTTAAAGTCTCTTTTATTTTTGGTATTTTTAAATAATTTACCTTCTAGCAAATTTTTGGGCCATTGTTCTGAACATTGCAAAATAAAACACTGACTTTTTGTGAAAAGGTACTTGCATTCACAATTCTCTATGTAAAAAGAGATCACAAAAGACATAATTATGTCAATTCCTGACTTTTATTGAGCAAATTCATACCATTGTCATAAAACACAAAAATTTCTTCTGCGAGCCAATTAGAGCATATGATAAAATATGATATCAAATGTCAGCTCCAAAGAAAATACAAACTTTGGCAGTGTTTTGAATATTAATGGTAGTTAAAAAAACTCGAAAGCGATTTGCCAGGATGCCAAATGCATTTTCAACCACCCTCCGAGCTCGCGAAAGCCTGTAGCTGAAGATGTGTTGCTCAACAGATAGCCTGCGGTTTGGATATGGCTTGATGAGGTATTCCTTCAAGGGAAATGCCTCATCTGCCACAATGCAGTAAGGGGTCAGCTGGACAGATTCAGGAAGTGGTGCAGGTGCAGGTATGTTCGATGTTCTTTTCTCTAAAGCATCCGGTAAAGAGCATCCACCAAACACTCCACCATCTGAAACACGCACATTGCAGCCCACCTCAACATAAAGGAATCTGTAATTGCTGTCAACCAGTGCCATTAGAACAATGGAAAATGTACGCTTGTATTTGTAAAATGTCGATCCAGTTCCTGGTGGGGGGCGAATGTTGATGTGTTTCGCATCCAGAGCACCCAGGCAGTTTGGGAAGTCCCACATAGCCTGGAATCCAATGGCAACTGAAATGGCACTGAAAAACAGTAAAATGTATAAAACGTTTTGTTTTTTTGTCAGACCCTTTATAAATCGTAGTCATTTTTGGATGTTTTACTGTCCGAATGTGTACAAACCTTCAGGTATTTCTCTTTTAAGACCTGGTAGATTGCTGCACAGGTTTCAGGAACGAATTGCTGAATCGTAGACATTCCCACTCGGAACTGGAAAGAAAAGCTCTTGAAGCTTTCTCCTGCAAAGAATACAATCACATAACTCCATTAACAATTTTCCACACATTTTCCAGAATCAATCATCAAAAACAAAACACTTTTAATGTATTATGATATTATTATATTTTATATGCTGTATCTTTTCAGGTAGGCTACAATTGCCATCCGAAATAATCTATTTATTTTCACTATTATAAAGATATAATAGTGACAAGTAAGTCTATAATGACAAGAAAGAACCCTTATGACACAAAGGTTCTTTAGGCTATTATTCATTCATATATTACATTATTCTGCAACATTTTGTATTAAACTATTGTTTGTAGTAACTTAATATCACATTTTAATCATGCAGATTTTTGGAGAAAAACTGAAATGGCACTCTTCTTGTGATATTGATTAACTACATAAAAATATATAAATATATACATTTTCTAACCCCCATATCTTGAATTTTGTGATAATTCACATGCATTCATAAATGCATTTGAATACACCGAATAATGCAGTGAAAGAACGCACTCAAAATGCACATGCGCACTAGTATGACTTCATCATGTAACTTTACATTAGACTAGATGCGTGCACTTTTTAGCCACGATTTGTTTAGTTTTTTAATATACTTGATACAGTTAAAAGGCACATCATTAAAACAAATAAAACGAGTTCACATATCACACCTAAACACGCGTGGAAAATGTCTTTAGAACTAGCTACTAAATAGTTAAAAATGCCTATCCATATACAGCTATGATTCGCAAACCCCAAACTGACTCAAATGATTCGCGATCCCGCTTTGATCTCCCCAAATGACTCAAATGATTCGCAAACCCGCTACGAACTCCCGAACTGACTCAAATGATTCGCGATACCGCTCCGAACGCCCGAACTGACTCAAATGATTCGCGAAACCCAAACTGACTCAAATGATTCGTGAACCCAATCCAAACTTCCAAACTGACTCAAAAGATTCGCGATCCCGCTCCGAACTCCCGAACTGATTCAAATGATTCGCGATACCGCTCCGAACGCTCGAACTGACTCAAATGATTCGCGAAACCCAAACTGACTCAAATGATTCGTGAACCCACTCCAAACTTCCAAACTGACTCAAAAGATTCGCGATCCCGCTCCGAACTCCCGAACTGATTCAAATGATTCGCGATCCCCAACTGACTCAAATGATTCGCGAATCCGCTTTGAACTCCCGAACTGACTCTAATGATTCGCGAACCCTCTACGAACTCCCGAACTGATTCAAATGATTCGCGATCCCTAACCTGACTCAAATGATTCGCGAACCCGCTTAGAACTCCCGAACTGACTCAAATGATTCGCGAACACGCTACGAACTCCCGAACTGATTCAAATGATTCGCGATCCCTAACCTGACTCAAATGATTCGCTAACCCGCTTTGAACTCCCGAACTGACTCAAATGATTCGCGATCCCGCTCCGAGCTCCCAAAAAGACTCAAATGATTCACAATCCGAAGTTCCCATCCAAATCAAATGAGACCGCCAGAGCTACTATTGGCTTAGTTGCAGCAGCTCAACACTGGTTTTCTCTGAGGTGGTTGGATCACATCAGATTGTGGTTAATCTTGCAGATCATGACTTATATCTACTCTTCCTCTCCCTGCAGTTTGGTAATATAAAGATTCCTCCTTTGAACTCCCACCTCGTCTGTGGGTTTTATTGTTCTGGGTCTGAATTTGGGCTCCTGGGGTCTCAAAAAAGAAACATTTTCAATCTCCAAGGTGAACATTATGACTATATCTATCTATCTATCTATCTATCTATCTATCTATCTATCTATCTATCTATCTATCTATCTATCTATCTATCTATCTATCTATCTATCCATCAGTTCATTCATCACATGAAAAAGAAAAGGTCAGGTCAAACGTGTGCTCTGTCGTATATCGTTCTTATGTATATTACATTCATACAGCTTGTTTCTGCATACTGTGCAGATTATCCATACTACAAAAAACTGTAGTGTTCTAGAATAACACACTGAACATAGCCCTGTTAATCTAATTCAATTTTGTGAATGGGTTTCTTCTAGAGCTGAAACAACGAATCGATTTAATCGATTAAAATCGATTATTAAAATAGTTGTCAACTAATTTAGTAATCGATTCGTCGCTAAATAAATTTTATTTGCCATAAGCGGCTCATTTCGTGCATATTTCAAATCTGCGGTGACCAAAGTGTGGCAGTAATGAGCCACCGGAGGTTTTACTCAGCCAGTACAGCAGGTGAAGTAGCGAATAGCCAATAGCTGGCCTCGTTTTATGTCACGTGCTTCCCGAACAGCGTCTCTGCAGCATTCAGCGGGAAGTGGGAGTACTTTACTTTGAGCCTTCAAAATGAAGAGTAACCTGTAAACTCTGCACTACTGAACTGTTTAAGGGGCCGTTCACATATCGTGTCTTTTGCGTGCTCAAGTTCGTTATTTCCTATGTAGGCGCGCAGTATGCACTCTCATAATGGAAGCGACGCTGTCGCGACACGCACGCGGTGCGATGCGCCCGTTTTTCCAGGCGCGTCCACACCGCATCCATTTATCCTTTGCTGAAATTTCCGGGTCTTCATGGAGAGGGCACGTCATGGAGAGAGCACGTCATGGTTGCTTAGCAAAGGCAGACGCCTCAGGGGCGCTTCTGCCCGAGCGCTTTGGAAAGAAGGAGAAAGCGGCGCGACTAGCGTTTTCCACGCGTTTTTAGTTGTGATATGTGAACGGCCCCTAAGAATTTTATTTGTGCAGATTCTCCAGTACAAGGTTGTTTGCAAATGTTTAGTCGTAAAAGCTGATAACATTGCTTTTTAACAGTTAACATTTAAAGCTTTACAAACATGTTATGTGATCAGTTTGTCGTTTACCAGTTCATAATTCAGACTTGCAGCCTAATTATAACTGAATGAGAGAGGTAAATGTTTGAGTATATTTAAAATGCACTTCTTTTCTAAGTATTCACTGCTCTTTTTCACACAGCAGGTTTTTTGTGTGTGTCCCAATATTTTTTTTTCTGGACAACCTTCTGATGGATTTTACTTTAAATTGTGAGTTCCATTCAGGTTTCATGCCATTGGCACTTTTTTTTCGAAGGATTGTTTACAATTTCACAGCATAAGCTATAAAGCTTTTTCCCAGTAAATAATAAAATACAATGCACTGCAATTTTATTCTGTTTTATCCTTATACTTCGTGAAAATATGTTCTCAAAGATTCCTTAAGCTTTGTTTGGGATGTTAAACTACTTTAGGAGCTTTAAGGACTGCCATGGTGAAAACAATATTTGAAATCTCCTTGTGAATTTTGCTAGAGTATGGGTCAGTGTTTTGATTGCAGAAGAGTTCGACAAAGGATTATTAACATAATAAAAGAACTCCAGGTATATTTTTGATGAGGATATGACAATGCAAAATGGTTAAAATCATTTAAAAATCTATGCTGAATGATAAAGACCCTTTATTAATAATTTACTTGGGGAAAAAATGGAAAAAACTAAAATATAAGTACATAAACCGATTAATCGATTAATCGTAAAAATAATCGACAGATTAATCGATTATCAAAATAATCGTTAGTTGCAGCCCTAGTTTCTTCAGAGTCGTCACTCAGTGGTGTCCACGAAAGTCTGCACGTATTGTACGTCTTGCTTCTTTGTTGTTATATTTAGCAGTTTTTTTCCCGTTATGTTGCTAACTCATATGAAAAGCTTGACTGCAGCAGACTGTTGTGCGCTGTACATTATGAGCAGGTTATGGTGCGACGAGTAGCTTCCCAACACTGATCAGAAGAAGCTCAAAAGCACATAATAGAAGCTTTTCATAAGCGTGACATAATAGCGAAGATATGACACAGAGAGTTAGTGCTTTTGTATGTGATGACAGGTTCGATTGTTTCCGTTTAATAGTCTGATCGTCTCACGAATGAGTTTTAAGCCTCAAGTTGACATTTTCAGAAGTAGAGAAAGAGACTGAGGTTTTTAGTTTCTCAGACCATGCAGTATAAATCTCTCTTTCGGCCGAGGCTAAAGCTTTTTCATCTAGACTAAAGCACACTGCGTGTACTGTATGCCTGAAGCTGTCTGCTCTGTTTGCCTGCCGCTGGACATTTGATCCCATGTTGCTGGATGAGGAAAACAGCAGAAGAAAGAAAGACCTGTGACCCGCATATCGCCATCCTCACACCGACCAATGGAGGAAGTGTGTAGAGATCATTCAGGACCCGTTAAAGGGCTTGTATCATAAGGAATCAAATGTTCCTTGATCTTTTGAGAACATACTGTAACCTAAAGAGCTCACTACTTTCTTCCCAGTCCAAGAAAAGCATTTATTTAGACTAAGGGTTTCACACAAACAGCATTTCTACCTCACAGCAGCTGCAGCTTTATATGAAAATAGAGCGATGTCTCCGTTACATCATTCAGTTTTTCCTTTGATATCAGCCATAAATTGTGCAGTAGTTTCCGGGAGTGAGTTATTAAGAAATATTATAAAGAATTATTATAAATCTTATCATCATGTAATCTAATTGAAGAGAATCACGTTTATAGGCAGTTGATAATTAATTCACACGAAACCCAACCCAAAATGGCAAACGGTGGTGATAAACGGCTTAAATCATCTGGATTCAGTCGGTTAGCAAACAGGAAGTGCTTGTCACTGAATAATAATAATAATAAAACGATAATAAATACCCTTTAAAAATTATATAAAAGTTTGAAGTTTTAAATGAAGCAAAGGTGCTATTTTTCAGTTTTTCAACTTCAAAATTATATATTTAATTCACTGTAATTAGCCTTTTTTTTCTGTGAAATTTACTAGCACCTTTTCAATGTATTTAAATTTTTTGCCAAAATATGTTGGAAATTAGACTTTTATTTTTCCTTTATCAGGTGAAAATGAAAAATGGCATGTTTAATTTTTTCTTGGACTGGAATATATTTTGTGTATAGGCTAAACTAGTATTATTTTTATACTATTATAGTATTTATTACTATTTTGAATTATATTATTCATATAATTTTATTGTTTTCTTTTTTAGTTTTATTGTTATGTACATTTGTCATTTTTGATAGATTTAATTATAAACATTTCTATTTAACTTGATATTTATTTCAGTGTTAGTAATTTTAGTACTTCATCTTCAACTTATTTTATTTCATTTTATTTACCAAGGGAATAATTTTCACCCGTCAAATCTAATTTATATTTAGTGACATTTCTGCTTTATTTTAATTAACATTTTATAAAATTAGTTTTAGTTACATATAACACTGGGCCAAATTATGCTCTAAAGACTAAAACTTTGACCTTCAGGTTTTTAAATCATCAGGACTTAATGTTTCTATTCTTGTGATGTCACACCCATCTATAAATGGTAGTTTTGAACTGGAAGTCATGAGTTTTGAAAGAAAGCATCAGTATGTTTTTGCACATTGTATAATAATGAACTTTTATTCAAGAAATTAAGGAACATTTAATTTCTTTCACTTCACAGAACATTAACACCACATTTAAAACAGTCAGAGAACAGATTAAATGACCATATCCATGAAAAACCAAGCAGGCACATCACGGTCCAGAACGGCCACAAGAGGAAACTAGTTTGAAAAGGCCAAATTAAAAAACGAGGTATTTGGACCCCGTCTGCTAAAGCTGATTAATTAATATTCCTGTGAGCCTGCAGCACAGGTCTAATTATATCATTTAGGTGTTTTAATTTAAGATTATACTGGTT